>NC_026000.2:111777066-111789048 GCF_000442705.2 Elaeis guineensis | reverse complement strand
TGGCGGGTAGTCAAAATATTTTCATGCTGGCACTGCAAATCATCAGACATTGCACCCAACATGTAGTACTGGCTTTGTTATTGTCATCCGTCCACTTTTCCAATAGACCTCTCTGTTCAGCAGTCGGACGTGTTGGCAAGGCAAGTAGGTCCTAGTCCAAGATATGAGTCAATTTTTTGGAACCCAGAATAATTCTGTAGTTCCTCAACCAGTCCTTAAAATTTGATCCAGTCAGTCTATGAGTGTCTAGAATTTTGGTCAGGGGGATTTGAGGCAAACATGTTTCCTATGAGAGTCAAAAGTTTCTAGTTAGATTTTATAATCAGACTCAACCAATTTGTTTAGGATTTTTATTTTTAAAAAATTAGGCTCCTACTATTTTCTCAGATCCCTACACTCTCTTGGTAGAGATGTGAAAATCTCCGTGATTAGTGATTTCTAGTGGGTGGTGCAGTCTCACCGACTGGCTCATCCCTCACCTAATAGTTAATGGCGATGGGTCAATCCGATGAGTGGACAACTCTTGTCCAATGATTCTCTAATCATGGTGCACCCAAAACTTGGTCTCTAATTCATGAAGCTCACCGTATCCGAGATATTGCTCCTAATCCTTAGTTAAGCCAAACCCACCATTTGCATGAACTAGATTCCTGATTAGGGTCCCTCATCGTATCCGAAATATTGAGCCCAACCCATCCTCTAGTCCGTAGCATCCAATCCTAATGGACATGGTTGCGTCTTCCGGTGCAACTGAGCCACTGTAACCAGTCGAGAACAATCAACCCGGGAAGGGCCCGCACATCCATAATAGTGGAAGACCTAGACTTAATATTTTCTAGGGAGATTTGATTTAGGTCTCTTTAAACTTGACTTGACATAGTCATAACAATTATGACTAACCTAATGGCATGGGTCAGCTCGAATTGTTAGCCACCTCAAATCAGAACTGGGTCGACACATATGCCAGGTAAGTGAGACTGATGGGAGGGATATGCCATTAACTCGACAAGAACGCATTCGAGTCGAGTAGCTCCCAATTAAAAACCAGTTGGTCGCATCTACCCAACTTACCTTAGACACCAAATTATCAAACCAGAACTAATTGGTTAGCTACAATCCAGGCTCTAACCACTAAGCCAAATTAGGTCTTAACTTGATTGAGTCACATCTAAATGTGATTCGACCTTGACCAGACTTAATCCTATTAGGCTGATCAATTATTAGCTTTCATGATCCCACCTAACCAACTCTTGATTCGTTTGATCAACCACTAGACCTAATTGAGCTACCCAAGCCCGAACCCAATCTTATGAAAATATCTTAGATCTGAAATTCTCAATTTTAGACCTAACTTAATTTCATAAGCTCAATACATTAATTAAGTTTGGGTTCATAAACAAAGAATGTAAAATAAATCTAGGGTTTCAGGATCTAGGGTTTTGCAGAAAAGTAAGTTTTGATTTCTGATTAAGGATGAACGCGCGGCACCCCTACACGTCATATGAACATCCCATTGAATGGGAAGAGAAGGTCTTAAAATCCTACTTTTCTTATGACCGGACGCCATGAGGAACACCTTAATCAGAAATATAAATTTAACTACAAAACTAGTTAGATCTAAATTAACACATCACATATACAATTTAAGATCTAACTAATACATACTTTGCATACATCTCATATATCAAAAATTAATTTAATTAATATACTTTCAGATCTGATACATCACATGTAATATCTAAAAAATAGAATTTAAATTGAACTATTCAAAAAAAAAACTATTCCAGACAAGTTACTAGAACAATTCTACAACTAGTCTAGGCATGCAACAGATCAATTTTATAAATAATTAAAATTTTATTTTTTATTTTTGATCTGATTATAATAATTAAAATATCAAAAAAATAAAGAATAAATTATATTAATTCATATTTTAATCTCATTAAAATATAAAACTTAAGACTATTCATGGATTCAATTAATCCTAGTCTAGTTATGCATCTCATGCATGTTAGATCTTCTTAGATTTAATTTTAAATATTTTAATTTTAGATCCTATCATATTGATGTGATATCTAAAATCATTTAATATTAAATAAATTAAAATTAAAATTAGATCTAAAATAGATCTGAAATAGAGCAAAACCTGCTCTGATACCACTTGAAGAAAATAGCCTTTTTCCTGTGTAGGATCTTCTAGATTTCATCAAATCTGGGGGAATAAATTAAAAAATTTTATCCTATGCTATTTTAGATCTAATATTTATTATCTGATATTTAAAATTAAAATTAAATCTAAAAGTATGAGAAATATAGACATACCTCAAGGGTAATCTAATTACCCTGTAGATGATCGCAGCACTGCCTAAGGTTCTGATGTAGCCACGCAAGTGCCTGGCCTCTACCAGTATCCACTTAGGTAGAATCTGAAATGTCTTCTCCTTATGATTCTATGCTCTAAAAAATCATATCAATATCTAATTTGGAAGTACTTTAGAACTCCTTCTGAAGTTGGAGCAGCAGCCTGTCGAAGATGTCCTACAGCCTTCTGTTCCAGGCGTCACCACACCTTGTACCTTTGGGGGAGGGAGGGGGTGGCAGCTAATGGGATTTTTGCATAAAAAAGTTCTATCTCGAAACCCTAGGTGCAGCAGGGTTTATATAGATCCTGTGTGCTGCCAGTGCCACATCATTCGACCAATCAAAAATTTCAATAAATTTTGAAAAAAAATTGATTGATGGAGTGATGTCATCTGATCACATCAGATAAGAATCTCCATACTCTCTCCTATGTTGCACCAACATTGGATAAGCACAAATAAGGTAGTGCCAAAGAGTCCAAGTTTATCAGGACTCTTTGGTTCTTATCCATTTGGGGCACCCACTTAAATCTAATTGAGCTCACGCCATAATCTAATTATGGTGCCCAATTTAAAGTGATTTGGATATGTGGACACTCCATAAAAATCTTCAATGAATCCTCTTCAGTTTAAGACCCATATGTCAACTTTTGACAGATGTCCTAAAATAAAATTGGCAGGTGCTAGAAATTAGCAGGTGTTTTCTTAAATTCATCTCATGAATTAAGACAAGCCTTTTCTAAGCTGGACAAGCTTCAATTAGACTGAGAGAAATCTTTCAAGGTTCTCTGATGAGTCAGATCATATTTGGCTCAGTAGAGACACAAAAGATTACACGAGGAGAAAGTTAGGCTCAATCAAGTGCTAGCACGATTTCCTTGAATCTAATTGGATCTTATCCAAATCAATTGGGATAGCCCAATTGATGACATCCAGACCCTAACCTTTTTGTGTGATCCAGTTAGGTTCAATTCTGTATGGTAATAAGACATGTCATGATCTCATCATCGACATCATCGAAACTCCTTTCAATGGACCAGAACTCTTCTGATTCAGACAATTAGAATGATCGATCATCAAAATCATTCTAATTGCTCCCAAAATCTATCAGTGATACCTAGCAGTATATGGTGGCAACCCATCAAAACTGAAGATGAACCTCTTGGTGCAGCTACCTATGTGATTGAGTTCCTCTATCATGAGTCCCGACTGAATTAGGGTTAAGGTGAACTTGTCAAACCCAACATCAGCCATATGAATCAATCGATCGATCCGAGTCCGATGTGAAACCCAATGAAAAACTCTTTTTCATTATTTCATTCTGCCATGGCCATGGGCTTAAGGACTCGATCTTTTGATCATCATAGGACTACTCCTCTCATTTATCGAGATTGATAGATCCCATCTTGGTGCGATCTGGTTCCTACAATGGATATGCTACAGCCAACATACACCTCAAGTTTCAAATGGCTAGAAATTGAGTTATGGTGTAGTCAAACTATAACACAGTCAAGGTGAACCGTCGATGCACCTCAGGTCAAAGAACAAGACACACAACTGCAGCATCAAGCTAGTCATCGACGAGAAGGTGACTTTCTTATGACTGCTCAAGGTGGTCATGCTCAGTACTCTCATTCTAAATGAATACCTGTACTCTCACTCTGGTGTCTCCACACTGTAGACTCAAGACTCATCTACTCTAAAGAAGTGATTGTACACCGATCGTACACCAACCTTCTAGATCGATCACCATCCTCATGATGATCCTATGGTCAGGAGCAATTTATGAGTTAGTTATGTAAATTCATGCCTTAAATTTTCAACTCTTGAAAATATGAATTTACATTCCACTAACTCAAAAATGTATCACAGACACAATGTACACAATATGATAAAAGAATAACCCTTTTATTTATTTATAGTCTAAATTATAAATTTGTCCTTAGTTTTGTACAGGAATGTGTCAGCCGATCTGGCATCTAGGGCACACATCTAACATGTGGTCCTATGACAATAAAAGCCAGAGGAGGATACTCTTATTTTATAACATTCACTGATGATTTATCTAGATTTGGATATGCGTATCTTATGAAACACAAATCCAAAGTCTTTGATAAATTTAAAGAGTATCAAAGTATGGTTGAGAAATAAATAGAAAAAAGTATTAAAATCTTTCGATCTGATCGAGGAGGAGAATACTTATCAAATGAGTTTCTAGATCATCTTAAAGAAAATAAAATTCTCTCAGAATGGACCCCTCCCTATACACCACAGCTAAATGGTGTAGTAAAAGGAGGAATCGCACTTTATTAGATATGGTGCGGTCCATGATGTGCCTTACAGATTTGCCTATTTCCTTCTAGGGACATGCTCTAGAAACTACTATCTATATTCTAAATAGAGTACCTTCAAAATTTGTGCCAAGCACTCCATATGAGATATAGAGAGGAAAGAAGCCTAATCTTAAGTATTTTAAGATATGGGGCTGTCCAGCTTATGTTAAAAGAAATTTTGGACATATGCTGAGTGCTAGGGTAGATAAATGCTTGTTGTAGGCTATCCTAAAGAGAGTATAAGATACATCTTTTACTATCCTACTGAACATAAGGTATTTGTCAGTAAATATACCATTTTATAGAAAAAGAGTCTATCCTAGAAAGAGATAGTGGGAAAAAAATTGAACTTGGATAAGTTCAAGACCTACAAATGCAAGCACAAGATGATCCTCAATAAAAATATCCATTAATGAAGTATAACCACAAAATACACCTCCTCTCCGAAGGTCGGATAGAGTGCAGAATGTACTAGTAAGGTATGGGTTTATTATTGAGAATAATGAAGCTCACATCATTGAGAGTGATGAACCTTTGACCTATATAGAAGCCATCATGAGTAGAGACCCAGACAGATGGCTAGAGACTATGAAATCTGAAATGGACTCCATGTACTCCAACCAAGTATGGACTTTGGTTAATGCACTAAGAGTGTGACCCCTATTGGATGTAAATGGGTCTATAAGAAAAAGATTAGAGCAGATGGCCAAGTTGAAACCTATAAAGCTAGATTGGTAGCTAAAGATTTCAGGCAAAAATAGGATGTTGATTTTGATGAAATATTTTCACCTGTTGCTATGCTCAAATCTATATGGATTATGCTTGTAATAGTAGCATACCATGATTATGAGATTTGGCAAATGGATGTGAAGACTGCCTTCCTTAATGGTTATCTTGAGGAAGAGGTTTACATGTCTCAACCAGAAGGATTTGTCTCAAAAGGGAGAGCAAATCAGGTATGCAAGCTTAAAAAATCTATTTATGAATTCAAGTAGGCTTCGAAGAGTTGGAATATCGATTTGATGTTACAGTCAAAGAATTTGGCTTTATCAAAAATATGGATGAACCTTGTGTATACAAAAGATTAGTGGGAGTGCCATTGTCTTCTTAGTTTTATATGTGGATGACATACTTTTATTAGGAATAATATCTCAATGTTACAATCGATCAAGACATGGCTATCAAGTAAATTTTTTATGAAGGATTTGGATGAAGCATCCTATATACTAGGTATAAAGATCTATAGGGATAGATCTAAGAGGATATTAAGCTTGTCCAATCTAAGTACATGGACTTAGTGCTAAAGAGGTTTAGCATGAATGGGAGTACAAGAGATTACTTACCCATAAGTCAAGGCATACATCTCTCTAAAAGGATGTCTCCTAAAACACCGGAAGAGAGAAATAGAATGAGTTCCCTATTGCAAAAACTAGCTCCATATTTCGAATCAGGTTTGAAATTGATTCCAGATTGGGCTAATCAAGGATAAATTAATTCAAATCAATTTTGGGTTTGAGTTGGATCAGTCCTTAGCTATACATAGCAAAAATTTAAAGTCAGAAAACAAAGTCTCCACAAGTCAAAAATTTTTTTTGTGCATGGTGCATTTTTTGTGCGCAGAAATAGCTTTCACATCCCATGAGATGGGATGCCTCATCCTCAAGCTTATCCAATGTTTCATAATAAAATAAATTTTGGGTGATTTCTAACTTAATTTTAAGCATAAAAAGTTTTTTTAAGTTAAAATTTTTCTGATTTAAATATAAAATTCATCAAAGTTGAAATCCTGTCAGTCTGATCCATGCGACTAACCAAGAGTCCAACTTGTGAAGGACTCTAACCCATTTGTCATGCAACTTCTTAATCTAACATTTTTTCCACACATTTTACATTAGTGCCTTCATTTCTAGCTATTGGATGGACAAAATTATACTAATGGGTGGTGGAGAAAAATTATTCAATGGGAAGCTGTGTATTGCATCAGAGAATCATTGAGAAAAATATTTCGAAGACTCCTTCTGCACGAAGCATCTCTTGGATTTTTTTCTGATGATTGCATGTGTCAAAATCTTTCAAATGGGCATGAGAATTTATTAGGGGTGTGAGATTTTTTGATGGATGTGAGATGGCATGTCAAAGGGCTGCGAATAATTCCCAAGGCAACCCATCACTAGTATTTAAGGGGGTTTGCACCGAGGGATTGATTCATTCAGATTTCAATTCTTCTTTTCTTTCTAACATCCTCTCTCTATTATCAATTAGTCCTTCCTTATCTTATTAGGATAAATCCAAAATAGTAAGGACAAGTTCAATTTTAGGACAAGAGTCTAGGAAGAGAATTAAAGAAGACAAGGAGAGAAGAAAGGTAGGGATAGGAAGGCTAGGAGAAGAGGAAAGGGTCTTGAGTCTTGGTGTTCAAGAAAATTCTTAGAGTAAAATTTTGGAGGAGGAATCCTCTCAAAGAGTTGGTGTCCTGATCATAGCCCTATGTGGATCACCGTTGGAGGGCGAACACTTGGCGGCTGGTGGAGGTTATGCTGAACTTTGGATTAAGCGCTGTAGGTATTCTTCTATAACTTAAATTTAATCTTGAATTTATATTATATATGATTATTAATCATCAAGAGATACTGGTTTAAAGATTTTATATTTAAATTTTTTAATTTAAATTTTGAAATCCATTATGCTTCTGCTATGCATGCCCACCCTAAAACCCTACAGGTTCCACACGTGCTAGTGTGCTTACCGAAGACCTGATTGAATCCAAAATTCCAATCAATTTTTTAAAAGGATCCTTGGCCAATTTTTATATGTGTATGACCCATTGGGTTCCACATCTAGTTGGTAGTTGGTCGGATGTAAGTTGACCAAATTTGATTAGATTTCAATCTAATCAATTTAGGTCCAATCGAGCTAACCCGAGTTCAACAATTATAATCTTTCTAATTGGTGATCGAATTAAACTCTTTAATTCGATCAAAAATCTACAAGTTAAGATTGACCTTAACAATGTATCATGACTATCCAAAAATATAAAATTTTGATGAAAATATCAAATATACCCTTCAGTGGTAAGTTACCTTACAATTTATATTCGATTGTCCTGCACCCTGAATATGTTCATAAGTATGGAATCATGTCAAACTCAAACACATATTCATATCGATTATCAATTAATCAATGATGATCCAATGAAGAAGTATTAGAAACTCTTTCTAATCTTCTTTTATTTTTGGCCAAAAGACTTTTTTCAAGTCATCTAGAATTGAAAATACACAAGATGCGATCTCCTCTTACTAGAGTGATCGATTCCATGTTGACCTACTCACAACTCCATATATACTACACCATTTCCAGAATGCTCCGTACATATCTTAATGCGATGCCTGGGTATGAACCAAAATATGAGTTCATGTGCATAAGATTCTATGGTGGTCTAAGGTCTAAGGATCATTTGCACAACTTCTACTTAGAGAACCATCTTTGACATGCAAGTAAGGCTTCCATAAGATGTTCTCTTTATCGAGTCAATTCAGTGGACTCATTTTTCAAATGAGCACCACATCTTTGTATTAGTATCCTACAGAAGTGGCTAGTGAGATCTGCCACCCTCTCCATGAGTATACATAGGATGTGCCAGTCTATCCAAACATTGATCCCCGACTCAATGTTCCTATCACCAGGAATGTTTAAGATTAGGATTTTAGGATTTTAGGTCTTACTAGCATGACCCATTCATATCTTCTTAAACCATTGTCCTAATCTTTGGGGTTCATGATAATCTTAGATATAATAAGATGTAGCTAATATGATGAATCAATATCTCAAATAATAAATATCATTTCATGAGTTAGAAAATTATAAAGAAAAGTTTCATTGCAACACACTTGTGATTGGCTTATAGGGTACTCTTCTTTCATCAATCAAGGTCCATTTGGTTTAATCAAAGATATGAACTGATCAACAACAACTATTGATTTGATCTGGAGTATCCTTGACCTAATCTAAATCAACTATTGGTTAGATTTGATCAACTATCCTTTTAAGTCCATTAAGTCTTTAATTTTTAACCTTAAGTCTAACCCAATTAAAAGGACTTGATTTGAGCTAACCCATGCCTATATTTTATGCAATGTCATTAGATCTTTAATCATAATTCTAGATCTAAAATATATTTTTTAATTCTCAATTAAGTATAGTATTAACATGGGTTAAGGTTATTAATTGAAACCATTTTAATTTTGTAAAATAATTTTATGTCAATTTTATACAAAATTTTTTATTCTGAAAATTAGGTGGCTCACCTCTGAACTGAGTTGGCTCCTTCAGTGGGTTGATTAAGTCTGATACTTGATCAACTAACTGATCATAAATAGTAACTATTACTATTTGATCTGAGACAATTGGATCGAATCAGTCAGCACTGAACTGATTAAACTATGAGACTGGGTCAACTCAATTCAAAATTAATCAGCTCAGTTGGCATGCTAATAAGTATCACATAGTTTCAGATCTAAAAATTCTTACATAAACTGAAATAAAATCAATCATAACAAACTTTTTATCATATCTAAATATTTTATGATTTTAAATTTTATTTTTTATGATTAAAATAATTTTAATCATAGAGATTAGATATTTTACTTTTCATGCAACTCAAATTTTATATCATATACAACAAATCCTAGGGTTTCATCATCTATAGTTTTGTAAAAAAATAAGTTCTTCCTTTTATTTTTTTCTTCATGGGATTAAATCACATGACACCCTTACACGCCATAAGAGCCCCTATCAAATAGGAAGAGAGGGCCTTGAAACTTTTTGCTCTTATGATCGGACGGCCTGGTGATCAATCCAATCCAAGTACTTACTAATCGGATCATCTAGTCTACTCACATATCATAAATGCAAAAATTTAGATCAAATCTAAATTATATCAGATCTGATTTTTATATTAGATCATATCTAAAATTAGATCATAATACATCTCATGCATTACTAAATCAAGATTTCAACTCTACATGCATATATGTTCATGTCATAACAACATTCGCTCTGACACCAGTTGAAGGAAGCATGGTAGTTTTATGCATATATTTTTAAAATTTTGTAGCAGAACATAATAAATTAAATAATTTAATCTATAATATATACATAGATCAAATCTAAAACTACTAAATAGGATCCATGAATGAACTAATGTGCATGTATATAAATCTGAAATCAAAAATTCAGCAAGTATAGATCATATCTATATGTAATTAGATCATATCTAAATTATATTTAGATCATATCTAAATATGAATTAATTTTAAAACTCTATATCTGAGTATGGGTAGTAGATCACTATATTTAAAATCTATGATAGTTGTTTTTCATGATACTCGGCAACCGTACACATGTTTGCCTCTATAGGTATCCACACAAAGCCCATATACTGATCGATCTCTCTGGGACTGCTAGCTCATGAAGACACTATATTTTGACTGATCTAAGAGAAATATGAAGAAAATGAAGAATAAAAGATCCTCTCATTTTCTTTCTAGATCCATGCATCAACTCTCTACAATAGAATCAAGAGAAGAACCCTTTCTTCTCAATTCTCCCACGCACAAGAGAGAACCTTTCTCTCTTCTTTTTACACCTTTAAGAAGAATTTTTTTTTCTAATTTTTTATGATAAAAATTAGATCTAATCTAATTTTTTATACTAAAAATTATATAAAATTTTAAGCTCTAGAAGAATCCAAAAGAGAGATCCAAGAGAAGAATCATTCTTCTCTCTTCTTCTTCCTTTTTCTCCTTGATCTAGAACTCTAGGAAGCCCCAAACACCCAATCAAATTTTTTTAGTATTTTTTTTTTAAATTCTCATGTTAAAAATTAGATTCAATCTAATTTTAATATTAAAAAAATAAAAAAAAATCTGAGAGAAGAACTCCTTCTCTAAGGCTGCGCACTAGAAAGAAGCCCCTTCTTCTTCCTTCTCTTTCTCTCATTGGGAAGAACTTTTCTTCCCCAATTTTTTATTATAAAATTAGCAGAGGAGCTTCTCTTTGATGCCCAAAAATCAACAATAAAACTCTCATAAAAACACTCCAAGCTGGGAAGGAGAGTAGTGGTGGTGTGTGGATTTTGGGGCATCCAAGAGTTGGATGCCCTAACCCTTTTTTCTTTTTGCGACAAGAGAGAAGGAGGATGCCTTTCTTTTTCATGGAACATGAGAAGGGGGCATGGAACTTTCATAGCATGGAGATTTTTTTATGGTAAAGATATGGCATAGAGGATTTATATCACATGGAGTGTTTCAAGTTGGTTAAGTCCTATTCCAAATAGAATTCAATATCTTGTTCTAACTCTAACTAACCCTTGGATCCAATCCTAACTAGTTTAGAAATTAGTTATAACAAACTAACTAATTAGGTCTTATCTAATTATGAATCTAATTAGGTCACAATCTAATTGAAGAATTAGTTAGATTAAAACCTCATTGATCCAGGGATTGATTCTTGATGGATATCAAGAAAGTTTTTGATAATAGGGTTGATCCAATCAAGCCTATTATTTAATAGGGTTTGATCCAATCAAACCTAAATCATAAATTAAATCCTTTTCATCCCTAAAATTAATTGGAACAATCCCTATTATCTAATAGAGATGCATCTAATTAATCCAAAGCCAATCTAATTAAATCCAATTCAATTAGATCTATCCAATCCCCATTGCTCAATCAAATTGAGCTAATTAACAATCATATTGTTAATTAATTGTTCCTCTAATTTATCAACTATTAGTAAATAATTTATTATAACCTTTGCATAGGATTAATCATCAATCATATTGATAATTAAATCCTTCAATAATTTATAATTGTCGATTAGCCATTTGATCATATTGTACTTCTATGTATGTGAATCCATAGGTTCGAACCTAAGCCAATAGCATAAGAATAATTCTTGTACTAATCGATGTTATATCTATAATGATTTCTGATGTTTGGATAAGCCGAATGTATCCATCAACACTCTAGAACCCATATAGATATAGTTATCATATAGTTAATCCCTTTGACACTTGTTGCTCAAGGATGACTTTGGGTTAAACTGTCAACTAAGGATGAGTGGTCCACATTGTGTCTCACCTCAAAAATTTTGTGACTTCTCACTACGGCTACTTTGACAAAAATTTTACTAAATTAAAATACAATGATGTATCATCTTCAATTTTACTTGGAGTGATCAAATTAAAATACTTGACTGTACCCAGAAATCTTCCATTATCAAATTAAAAA
>NC_026000.2:111626788-111776966 GCF_000442705.2 Elaeis guineensis | reverse complement strand
CCACCCCCTCCCCTTTTTTCCATCTCCTCCCTGCTCTACTTTCTCTTCTCTTCACGTCCAAAAGTTGGACATTCATCTAGTAAAGGTACAAGGCGTGGTGATGCCTGGAACAGAAGGCTGTAGGACATCTTCGACAGGCTGCTGCTCCAACTTCAGAAGGAGTTCTGAAGTACTTCCAAATCAGATATTGATCTGATTTTTGGAGCATAGAATCATAAGGAGAAGACATTCTAATCCTTCCTAAGTGGATACTGGTAGAGGCCAGACGCTTGCGTGGCTACATCAGAACCTCAGGCAGTGCTGCGATCATCTACAGGGTAATTAGATTACCCTTGAGGTATGTCTATATTTCTCATACTTTTAGATTTAATTTTAGATTTTAAATATTAGATAATAAAATTAGATCTAATAATATTAGATCTGAAATAGCATAGGATAAAAATTTTTAATTTATTCCCCCAGATTTGATGAAATCTGGAAGATCCTACACAGGAAAAAGGCTCTAATTTCAGATCTATTTTAGATCTAATTTTAATTTTAATTTATCTAATATTAAATTTTTAGATATCACATCAGATATGATAGATCTAAAATTAAAATATTTAAAATTAAATCTAAGAAGATCTAACATGCATGAGATGCATAACTAGACTAGGATTAATTGAATCCATGAATAGTCTTAAGTTTTATATTTTAATGAGATTAAAATATGAATTAAATATAATTTATTCTTTATTTTTTATATTTAATTATTATAATCAGATCAAAAATAAAAAATAAAATTTTAATTATTTCATAAAATTGATCTGTTGCATGCCTAGACTAGTTGTAGAATTGTTCTAGTAACTTGTCTAGAATAGTTTTTTTTTGAATAGTTCAATTTAAATTTTATTTTTAGATATTACATGTGATGTATCAGATCTGAAAGCATGTTAATTAGATTATTTTTGATACATGAGATGTATGCAAAGCATGTATTAGTTAGATCTTAAATTGTATATGTGATATGTTAATTTAGATCTAACTAGTTTTGTAGTTAAATTTATATTTCTGATTAAGGTGTTCCTCATGGCCGTCATAAGAATGTAGGTTTTAAGACCCTCTCTTCCATTCAATGGGGTTCATATGACGTGTAGGGGTGCCGCGCGTTCATCCTTAATCAGAAATCAAAACTTACTTTTCTGCAAAATCCTAGATCCTGAAACCTAGGATTTATTTTACATGCTTTGTTTATGAACCCAAACTTAATTAATGTATTGAGCTTATGAAATTAAGTTAGGTCTAAAATTGAGAATTTCAGATCTAAGATATTTTCATAAGATTGGGTTCGGGCTTGGGTAGCTCAATTAGGTCTAGCGGTTGATCAAACCGAATCAAGAGTTGGTTAGGTGGGATCATGAAAGCTAATAATTGACCAGCCTAATAGGATTAAGTCTGGGTCAAGGTCGAATCACATTTAGATGTGACTCGATCAAGTTAAGACCTAATTTGGCTCAGTGGTTAGAGCCTGGATTGTAGACTAACTCAATTAGTTCTGGTTCGATAATTTGGTGTCTAAGGTAAGTTGGGCAGATGCGACCGACTGATTTTTAATTGGGAGCTACTCGACTCGAATGCATTCTTGTCGAGTTAATGGCATATCCCTCCCACGGTCTCACTTACCTGGCCATATGTGTCGACCCAGTTCTGATTTGAGGTGGCTAACAATTCGAGCTGACCCATGCCACTAGGTTAGTCATAATTGTTATGACTATGTCAAGTCAAGTTTAAAGAGACCTAAATCAAATCTTCTAAGAAAATATTAAGTCTAGGTCTTCCACCATTGTGGATGTGCGGGCCCTTCCCGGGGTTGATTGTTCTCGATGGTCAGTGGCTCAGTTGCACCGGAAAGATGCAACCATGTCCATTAGGCATTGGATGCTACGGATTAGAGGATGGGTTGGGCTCAATATTTGGATACGGTGAGGGACCCAATCAGGAATCTAGTTCGTGCAAATGGTGGGTTTGGCTTAACTAAGGATTGGAGCAATATCTCGGATACGGTGAGCTTCATGAATTAGAGATCAAGTTTTGGGTGCACCATGATTAGAGAATCATTGGACAAGAGTTGTCCACTCATCGGTTGACCCATCACCAATAACTGTTAGGTGAGGTGATGAGCCAGTCGGTGAGACTGCACCACCCACTAGAAATCACTAATCATGGAGATTTTCACATCTCTACCAAGGGAGTGTAGGGATCTGAGAAAATAGTGGGAGCCTAATTTGTTTAAAAATAAAATCCTAAACAAATTGGTTGAGTCTGATTACAAAATCTAACTAGAAACTTTTGACTCTCTACAGGAAACATGTCTGCCTCAAACCCCCTGACCAAAATTCTAGACACTCATAGACTGACTGGACCAAATTTTAAGGACTGGTTGAGGAACTACAGAATTATTCTGGGTTTCAAAAAATTGACTCATGTCTTGGACCAGGACCCACCTGCCATGCCAGCACGTCCGACTGCTGAACAGAGAGAGTCTCTGAAAAAGTGGACGGATGATGATAACAAAGCCAGGTACTACATGTTGGGTGCAATGTCTGATGATTTGCAGCACAACATGAAAATATTTTGACTACCGCCAAATGTTGGCTCACCTACAAGAGTTGTTTGGTGAACAGAGTCACGGGCCAAGTATCAAGTCTGTCAAAGACTTTTTAAGGCCAAGATGCATGATGGGCAGTCAGTCCAAGATCATTGTTTGACAATGATCAAGGATCTTGAGGAGCTTGAGAAGCTCGGTATCATCTTAGACAAGATTTTCAGATTGATGTGATCCTTCAGTCCTTGTCCGATGCATATGGTCAGTTCATCATGAACTTCCATATGCATAAGATGCAATGTACCTTGGCCGAGTTAATGAATATGCTGGTTACGGCTGAGCTTTCAATGAAAGGTTCAAAAGGCTCAGTTCTTACTGTGGAGCGGACTTCTTCCAAGAGAAAGTCTTTTGGAAAGAAAAAGAAGTCCGTGAAGAAGCAGAAGGTGGATGGCAAGAACAAGAAGACAGGACCGAAGAAGAAGGCTTCTGAAAAGGAAAGTATTTCCACTGTCAGTCAGAAGGCCATTGGAAGCGAAACTGTCCTCAGTACCTGGCCACCCTGAAGAACAAGAAGGATGGTCCTTCTGGAGGTATGCTCATTATCGAATCTAATCTTACGATTTCTTCTGCATCCAGTTGGGTGCTTGACTCTGGTTCTAGTGCTCATTTGTGCACTTCTATGCAGGGTCTTGAGGAGAGCAGGAGGCTGAGGGATGGGGAGATGATCCTACGTCGGAATGGAGCAAGAGTTGCTGCTTGGCCGTAGGAACCTACCCTCTGCGATTACCGTTAGGATTAGATTTAGTTTTAAGAGACTGTTATTATGTGCCTGCAGCAAGCAGGAATTTGATTTTGTTTCATGTTTAGCACAAGAAGGCTATGTGATTAGCTTTCATAAGGACCATTGTAACATATTTTTATGAAAATAATAAAGTTGCAAATGGTTTTGTTATTAATGGTCTCTATCAGTTACATGTTGATGTATCTATTTTTAATATTAAGCAAAATGTGAATGCCATAGGAATTAAAAGGCTAGAGATAGTCCTAAATGATAAGTATCTGTGGTACTTAAGGCTAGGTCATATAGCGGAAGATAGGGGTTAACCAATTGAGGAAATCTAGGCTAACTGAGTCCATTGACTTCCGAGTCATATTCCAGTTTGTGAATCATGCTTTCAAGGCAAAATGATCAAGCTCCCTTTTGTGGGACATAGGGAAAGGGCCACAGACCTACTTGCCCCTAGTACATACGGATGTGTGCGGCCCATTTGATGTACCGGCTAGAGGCAACTTTGTCTACTTCATTACCTTTACCGATGATATGTCTAGGTACGGGTATGTGTTTCTAATGAAATATAAGTCTGAAGCCTTTGAAAGGTTCAAAGAATTCAGACATGAGGTAGAAAAAACAACAGAAAAGTCCATTAAGGTTCTTCGATCAGATCGAGGAGGTGAATACCTTAGTCGGGAATTTCTAGACTATCTTAAGGACAATGGTATAGTCTCTCAATGGACTCCACCTGGAATGCCTCAACTCAATGGGGTTTTAGAATGGAAAAATCGGACCCTATTAGATATGATCCGTTCCATGATGAGCTTCACAGACCTCCCAGAATTTTTTTGGGGACATTGTCTCATGACAGTAATTTATTTATTGAATAGGGTTCCCTCTAAAACCGTTCCTACCAGACCGTATGAGATATGGCATGGTAAGAAAGCCAAGTCTGAATCATCTCAGAATTTGGGGTTGTCCAGCTCATGTCAAGAGACAGCAGACGGACAAGTTAGAGTTCAGGTTTTTTAGAGCTCGGTTCATAGGATATCCTAAAGAGTCATTAGGATATTATTTTTATATTTCAGAAGACCACAATGTGATTGTGAGTCGAAATGCTATTTTTTTTGAAAAATAATTTATTCAAGATGGTGGCATTGGAAGAATAATTAAGCTCAAAGAGAATGTCTTCTAAGAGCAACGAGCTAAATAACCTGAGGAACCTAATCAATCAGAACCAGTCCTAACACAACCTCTTCCACCTCATAGATCGACTAGGGTTTTTCGTCCTCCTAAAAGGTACTTTGGTACCATACAAGAGAATATAGAGGAAATGTTCCTCATGAGAAATGGGGTTCATAGTGATGATCCCAAGACCTATGACGAGACGATATCAGATATCAACTCCGAGAAATGGTTAGAGACAATGAGATCAGAAATTGATTCGATGCACTCAAACCAAGTCTGGACCTTGGTAGATCCACCTGAAGTTATTGTACCTATTGGGTGTAAATGGATCTTCAAGAGAAAGATAGGTGCAGATGGAAATGTGGAGACATTCAAGGCTAGGCTCGTAGCGAAAGGTTATAGTCAACACGAAGGCATTGACTATCAGGATACCTTCTCACCCGTAGCCATGCTAAAATCCATCCGCACATTGCTTGCTGTTGCAGCCTATTTCAATTATAAAATATGGCAGATGGACGTGAAAACAGCTTTCTTAAATGGATATCTTGAGGAAGATATCTATATAGAACAGCCGCTTGGTTTCATATCTAGTGATGATGATCACAAGGTCTGCAAACTGCAAAGGTCCATTTATGGACTTAAGCAAGCATCTCGAAGTTGGAATACTCATTTCAATGATGTGATCAAAATGTTTGGTTTCATCAAGAACGAGGAAGAACTATGTGTGTTCAAAAAGGTCAGTGGGAGCGCAGTTGTCTTCCTAGTATTGTACGTGGATGACATCCTCCTAATTGGGAATGACATTCCCATGTTGACCTCAGTCAAAGTATGGTTGTCTAAGGAGTTCTCTATGAAAGATCTAGGAGAGACATCCTTTATACTGGGTATTAAGGTCTATAAAGATAGACCAAATAGGATGCTGGGACTTTCACAGAAGATGTACATAGAGGAGGTGCTAAAAAGGTAGCATGATAACTCCAAAAGAGGTTTATTGCCTTTTAGACATGGCATTCATCTCTCCAAGAAGATGTGCCCTAGCACACCTGAGGAGATTGAACGCATGAGCAAGATCACTTATGCTTCGGCAATAGGGAGCCTCATGTGTGCCATGCTATGTACACGACCTGATATAGCCCATGCTGTGAGTGTCACAAGCAGATATCAATCGAATCCAGGCAAAGAGCACTGGATTTCTGTGAAATGTATCTTTAAGTACTTGAGAAGGACTAAGGATATATTTCTAGTCTTTGGGAATGGAGAACTCCAGATTCAGGGATTTACAGATTCAGACTTTATGTCTGATATAGATGATCGAAAGTTGACATCTGGGAGTCTGTTCATTTGCAATGGTGGTGCAGTTAGTTGGAAGAGTTCCAAGCAAATGATAATTGCAGATTCCACCATGAAGGCAGAGTATATTGCAGCATCGGAAGCTGCAAAGGAGGCATTCTGGTACAAGAAGTTTGCCACAAAACTTGGAGTAATGTCATCGGATGCCATCCCTCTTTACTGCGACAATAATGGTGCAATAGCCCTAGCTAAGGAGCCAAGGTCTCACCAGAAGTCCAAGCACATCGAGCGGCAATTCCATCTGATCCGTGATTACTTCGAAAAGATTATGTCAAGATCCAGAAAGTCGACTCCATAGATAATGTGGCAGACCCGCTGACTAAGCCATTGGGCCAATAGAAGATCGAAGCCCACCTTGAGAAGATGGGACTTAGATATGTAGCCAATTGGCATTAGGTCAAGTGGGAGTTTGTTAGATGTATGCCCTAGATGCCAGATCGGCTGACACATTCCTGTACAGAACTAAGGGCAAATTTATAATTTTGACTATAAATGAATAAAAGGGTTATTCTTCTATCACATTGTGTACATTGTGTCTATGATACATCTTTTGAGTTAGTGGGAATGTAAATTCATATTTTCAAGAGTTGAAAATTTAAGGCATGAATTTACATAACTAACTCATAAATTACTCCTGACCATAGGATCATCATGAGGATGGTGATCGATCCAGAAGGTTGGTGTATGATTGCTTTCTTAGAGTAAATGAGTCTTGAGTCAATGGTGTGAAGACACCGAGCGAGAGTACAGGTATTCATTGAGAATGAGAGTACTGAGTGTGACCACCTCGAGTAGTCATAAGGAAGTCTACCTTCTCGTCGATGACTAGCTCGATGCTGCAGTTGTGTGTCTAGTTCTTTGATCTGAGGTGCATCGATAATTCATCTTGAGTGTGTTATAGTTTGACTACATCATAACTCGGTCTCCTAGCCATTCGGAACCCTGAGGTGTATATTGGCTGTAGCATATCCATTGTAGGAACCAGATTGCACCAAGATGGGATCTATTAACCTCGGTAGATGAGAGGAGTAGTCCTATGATGATCGAAAGATCGAGTCCTTAAGCCTATGGCCATGGCAGAGTGAAATAATAAAAAAAAGTTTTCCATTGGGTTTCACATCGGACTCGGATCGATCGATTGATTCATATGACTGATGTTGGGTTTGACGAGTTCACCTTAACCCTAATTCAGTCGAGACTCATGATAGAGAAACTCAATCACACAGGTAGCTGCACCAAGAGGTTCATCTTTAGTTCTGATGGGTTGCCACCATATACTGCTAGGGAAACTGGTAGATTTTGGGAGCAATTAGAATGATTTTGATGATCGATCATTCTAATTGTCTAAATCAGAAGAGTTCTGATCCATCGAAAAGAGTTTCGATGATGTCGATGATGAGATCATGACATATCTCATTACCATACAGAATTGAACCTAACTGAGTCACACAAACAAGGGTTAGGGTCTGGATGTCATCAATTGGGCTACCCCAATTGATTTGGATAAGATCCAATTAGAGTCAAAAAAATCATGCTAGCACTCGATTGAGCCTAACTTTCTCCTCGTGTAATCTTTTCTATCTCTACTGAGTCAAATGTGATCTGACTTATCCAGAGAACCTTGAAAAGATTTCTCTTAGTCTAATTGAAGCTTGTCCAGCCCAAAAAAGGCTTGTCTTAATTCATGAGATGAATTTAAGACAACACCTGCTAATTTCTAGCACCTGCCAATTTCATTTTAGGACATCTGTCAAAAGTTGACATATGGGTCTTAAACTGAAGAGGATTCATTGGAGAATTTTTATGGAGTGTCCACATATCCAAACCACTTCAAATTGGGTGCCATAATCAAATTATGGTGTGAGCTCAATTGGATTTAAGTGGGCACCCCAAATGGATAAGAACCAAAGAGTCCTGATAAACTTGGACTCTTTGGCGCCTCCTTATTTGTGCTTATCCAATGTTGGTGCCAACATAAGAGAGAGTATGGGGATTCTTATTTGATATGATCAGATGAAATCACTCCACCAATCAAAATTTTTCCAAAATTTATTGGAATTTTCTGATTGGTCGAATGATGTGGCACTGTGCAGCATACAGGATCTATATAAACCCTACTGCACCTGGGTTTCGAGATAGAACTTGTTTTATGTAAAAAACCTATTTTGCCTCCCCCTCCCCTCTTCTCTACATCCTCCCTGCTCTCCTTTCTCTCCTCTTCATGTCCAAGAAGTTGGACATTCATCTGGCAAAGGTACAAGGTGTGGTGAAGCCTGGAATAGAAGGCTGCAGGACATCTTCGATAGGCTGCTGCTCTAACTTCAGAAGGAGTTCTGAAGTACTTCCAAAATAGATATTGATCTAATTTTTGGAGCATAGAATCATGAGGAGAAGATATTCCAGATCCTACCTAAGTGGATATTGGTAGAGGCCAGGCACTTGCATGGCTACATCAGAACCTCAGGCAGTGCTGCGATCATCTACAGGATAATTAGATTACCCTTGAGGTATGTCTATATTTCTCATACTTTTAGATTTAATTTTAGATTTTAAATATCAGATAATAAAATTAAATCTAATAGAAATTAGATCTGAAATAGCATAGGATAAAATTTTTTTAATTTATTCCACCCCAGATTTGATGAAATCTAGAAGATCCTACACAGAAAAAGACGGTTTTTCCTTCAAGACATACATCAGTATGTACAAGTCCTAATAACTCACTTATCCTTTCTTCATGTCCACTAAATTGAGTCTTAATCATTTTTCTCATAAGACAAGATTCACAAGTACCTAATGATTCATAATCATCAAGATCAAAAAACTCATCTTTGTGTAACTTATTAATCTTTGTCTCACTTATATGACCAAGTCGACAATGCCAAAGTAAAGTATTATTCAACTCTTCTCTCTTTTACTTTTTACTTTCATCAATATAAAAAATATTATCATTAGATAGAATCAGAAGATCATTATTAATAATGCCATGATAAAAAATTTTATTAAAAAAAGAAATTGAGCAACTATTACTCTTTTCATTTATTTCATAACCTCATTGCAAAAGCAATGGTACAAAAATAATATTTTTAATAATCTTAGGTATATAATAATAGTTTTCTAGCTTTAAGATTTTCTCAAAAGGTAACTTTAACATATATTTTCCCATTGCCTCTGCTTGGATGGTCTCTCCTCCAGCACTATAGAGCTCAAAATCACCCTTCTTCAGCACTCTAATATTCTGCAGCCCCTGCAATGATTTGCAGATAAGAGAATCGTAGGCAGTATCCAATACTCAAGAGTCTGAATTGGAAGAACTTAATGATAAAATTGTATGTATCTCATACATACCTTTTGGTGCGTCACTTGCACCAGCCTTTACAATTGCAAGATATAACTTGTAATTCTTTTTCTAGTGTCTTGCCTTACTGCAGTGAAAGCAGGTACCCTGTCTTGAGACTTTTTTCTCCTTCTTCTTCATCTTGCCACCCTTAAGATTCAGTGCTTTCTTTGAACTCTTAAAACCTGACTTCTTTTTAAAGATTTTATCCATAAGAAGAAGTGGAGCCTTTTCATTCTTAATATGGCTTTCAGCTTCTTAAACATATTCAACAGCTCAGGCAAGGAGGTATTCAGTTTGTTTATATGATAATTCATGACAAATTGAGTGAATGACTTGGAGAGAGATTGCAGGATCAAATCCTGACTTAATTCTTCATTCATCACAAGACTTAGTTGACCCAATCTAGTAATCAGATCAATGACCTTCAAGACATGGTCTTGTACAGATGATCCCTCAATCATTCTAGCATGGAATAACTGCTTAGATACTCATATCTAGTAGTCCTACTCTATTCTCCATACAACTCTTTAAGATTGAGGAGTATGGATTGAGTATCCATGCTCTCATGTTGCCTCTGTAACTCGTTGCTCATAGAGGCCAGTATGATGCACTTGATAGTCAAACTGTCATTCTTCCACATCCTATATGTGGATACCTCCTCCTCTGTGGCATCATCCCCAACCTCTTATGGTTTGGAGACGTCAAGAATATAGGAGAGCTTCTCTTGAGTGAGTACGATCTTTAAATTTCTTAACTAGTCCACATAATTGGGACCGATCAACTTGTTGGAATCTAAAATTCCTCACAATGTTAGTGAAGATGCCATTTGTAGAATTTAATCTAGAATAATTAAAGAACATTATATAAGAAAATAACTCATGTTGCCTCATACAATTAAATAAGGTTTTTAGATGTAATTATGTCTCTCACTATTTTATCGAACATCATAACCCTCTACTATGATGAACGAGATATATTTCATATTTATTTTAGTGGGACTGAAATCCTAATTCCTCATAATGATCTTGTGTTAACATAACAAACCCTTATGAGTTCATAGGTAGAAAACTCTTTCCAATTGCATCTCATGCAATTCCCAATATCATATCTTGGCCTCTAAGACATTATTAGCCTTGTGTTAACATAACAAGTTATAATCTTTTAGTTAAGTTAGATCCTTCATTTCAATACAATCAAATTCTAATATAACTGTCCTTGTGTTAACACAACAAAGCAGTACATTCAAAATTATCGTAAGCATCTTTTATGCACCAGTATTATGTTATATCAATCTTTATGACAAGCCTTGTGTTAACACAACAAACTAGCCATAGTTCATGATGTAGCATTAACCTAGCATGAACTAAGGCCCTTAGTAGTGTTTTCGACAGTAGAGTTTTTTCAATATCAACATCGCTTAATCAAATTGGCCAGGTAAGTAAGGTGGGGGTTCCCCCATTGCTTTCTTTAGATATAAATAAATTGATCAGATCAGACAATGGAACCAATTAAAGAACTACCTATAGTACTTTCTTAGACACCAATTGATCAATTGATCAAGAATCGGTTAACCCATAGTTGCATATCACTACCACTTAATATAATTTTTAATGAGGGCTTTTATTTGATCTCATGCACATTCTAACTATATAATACCAATTTATGTATCAGTATTAAAATATTCTATATGTGCAAGTGTAAGATATGAACGTTCATCATCCTAGGATAACCTTGCAGCATAACCCCGTTATGCTAGGACAACCTTATGTCAGGATGATGAAGTGATAAATCATATATGCATCATTTTATATTATCATATGAAAGCATAATAGAAGACATAAATTATTTTATAGTATAAATCATACTATGCATCACATAAATATTTTGTATATATGATAGAACCAAACAAGACCGGATCTGATACCATTGTAGGGTTTTAGGGTGGGCTTGCACAGTGGAAGCGTAATGAATTTTAAAATTTAAATTAAGAAATATTAAATATAAAATCTTTAAATTAGCATCTCTTCGATGATTAATAATCATATATAACATAAATTTAAAATTAAATTCAAGCTATAGAAGAATACCTCAATGCTTAATCCAAATTTCGATAGAACCTCCACCAGGCACCCAATTGTTCGCCCTCCAACGGTGATCCACATAGGGATATAATCAGGACACCAACTCTTTGAGATGATTCCTTCTCTAAAATTTTTACTCTGATAATTTTTTTAGACACTAGGACCTCAAGACCCTCTTTCGCTTCTCCCAGCCTTCTTATCCCAACCTTTCTTCTCTCCTTGTCTTTCTTAATTCTTTTCTTAGACTCTTATCCTAAAATCGGACTTGTCCTAACTATTTTGGACTTATCCTAATAAGAGAAGGAAGAGACTAATTGGATAATAGGAAAAGGATGTTAGAAAGAAAGGAGAAATTGAAAATCTAAATGAATCCAATCCCCCGATGCAACCCCCTTAAATACTTAGCGACGGGTTGCCTTTGGGAATTATTCGCACCCGTTCCACATGCCATCTCGCATCCATCAAAAAATATCACACCTCCTAATGAATTTTTATGCCCATTTGGAAGATTTTAATACATATCAATCATTAAAAAAAAATCCAAGAGATGCTTCGCACAGAAGGACTCTTCAGAATATTTTTCTCGATGATTCTCTGATGCATCGCGCAGCTTCCCATGGCATAATTTTTCTCCACCACCTATCAAAATAAATTTGTCCATGAAATGGCCAAAAATGAAGGAGCTAACATCAAAATAGTAAGAAAAAAATCTTAGATTAAGAAGTGGCATGACAAATGGGTTAGAGTCTTTCACAAGTTGGACTCTTGGTCAGGCGCATGGATCAGACTGACAGGATTTCCAACTTTGACAAATTTTCACGTTCAAACCAAAAAAAAAATTAACTTCAAAAAAATTATTTATGCTCAAAATTAAGTTAGAAATTATCCAAAAATTTATTTTATTATGGAATACTAGATAAGCTTGAGGATGAGGCATCCCATCTCATGGGACGTAAAAGCTATTTCTATGCACAAAAACTGCACCCACGCACAAGAAAAATTTTTGACTCATGGAGACTTGGTTTTCTAGCTCCAAATTTTTGATACATATATCTAAGGTCTGATCCAACTCAAACCTAAAATTGGTTTAAATTAATTTGGCCTTAATTAGCCAAATCTGGAATCAATTTTGAACCTGATTCAAAATAGGGAGCTAGTTTTTGCAACATGTGCTAGCATATCAATTTTGCAAAAATGATCTAATCCAATTAGATCCTTGATCAATTCTTTTTGTATGTGATCCATTGGGTTTCACATCTAGCTAGCAATAGGTCTAAGTGCAAGTCAATTTGATTTGATTAAAATTTAATCTAACCGATCTAGATCCAATCGAACTAACCCGATTTCAACAATTAAAACTCTTTCTAATTGGTGATTGAATTAAATTCTTTAATTTGATCAAACGTACAAGACAAGATTAATATCTAGCAATATATCATATCTACCTAAAAGATATAGAATTTTAGTAGAAATATCAAAAATATCTTTCAGTAGAAAGTTACCATGCAATTTGATCCTATGATCTCTCTACACCCTGAATATGACTCTGAAAATGGAATGATGCAAATCCAATATCATACTCATATTTCTCTCAATCTTATATGATGATTTAATTAATAAAATATTAAAAACTTTTTTAATTTTTATTCTGCTTTGATCAAAGGCTTCCTGAATCATCAATCGATCAGAGCAAGTAGGATGCGATCTCCTCTTATCAGGAGTGATCGATTCTATGCTGACCTACTCACAACCTCCATACATATTCTACTATATCCAGAACACTCCGTACATGACTAAGTCATGAATGAGTATGAACCAAAAAATATAGATTCATGTATACAAGGTTCTATGATAGTCTCAGGTCAAAGGATTATATGCACAACTCCCACTATAAGAAAATATCTTTTGATGGGTAAGTAAATTTTATAAGATGTTTCTTAAGTCGGATCAGTTCAGTGAACTCATTCTCTAATGAGCACCCATTTTTTTATATTAGTGTCTCACACAAGTGGTATATGAGATCAGCCACCCTCTCCATCGAGCATACATAGGAAGTGCTAGTCTATCCAGAATATTGATCTCCTTCTCAATGCTCCTATGACAAGAAATATTCTAAATCAGAGTTTTTAGGATTTTAGGTCTCATAGGTATGATCTCATCATAACCCTCAACCCATTACACTGATTTATGGAGTTTGTTGGGTATAAAATAATCCCAGCTGAAGTTCGTAAGAGGCCGACACTCCCAAAGCTCTTCCGACTTCCAACCTTGTACGATATTTTTCTGAACTCCCCCGACCGTCTGAGCTTCCACAATACCATCCAAACTCCTCAGCAGTCGACCTTCCATAGTGCCCCCCAGATTCCTCCAACGGACGAACTCCTATCATGCCATCTGGACTTCACTGATAATGAACTTCTTCAGTCATCTATCGGACTGCTCCAAATGCTCTCTGGGCTTCAGTATTAGTTGACTTTCTACAGTGATCGACTACCCTCTGAATCTCTTCCAGACTTCTTCCTGCCACGATCGACTTCACTTCGAACTTCTTTTGAACTTCGTCAATATCCGAGCCTCTCCAACAGCAGGACTTCTACAGTAACCAGACTCCATCCAAGTTTCTACGGTGGTCGATCGCCTTCCAAATTTCATCCGAGCCCCTAAAAGAGCCAAACTCCGTCTGAACTTGTACAGCAGATGGATCCCAAACGAACTTCTACAATGGACGGGCTCCACCAGCCGGATCTCTACTCTGAACTTCTATTGCAAACAGACTTCATCTGAGCTTCTACAATAAGAAGTCTTCATCCGAGCTTCCACGATAATCGATCTTCGTCCGAGCTTCTACAGTAAGCGGCCTCCTTTCGAACTCTTACAAGAATCAGACTTCGTCCGAACTTCTACAATAGAATTGAATTCCAGACTCCTCCAGCGGTCAACCTTCCACAGTGTCCTCAAGACTCCTCCAAATGACGAACTTCCATAATGCCTTTCGAACTCCACTATCGATCGACCTTGTGCTGGATTCTTCATGAAACTGGACCTCGTAGCGGACAGTCTTCAGACAAGCTTCTACATCAGATAAATTTAGATGGACTTCTCTAGCAATCAGACTCCTGCCAGACATCTCCAACAGAAAGTCTCCGTCTGAGCTTCTACAGCAGATGACTTCTGCCTGCAGCATCAGTGCCCAAGGCACCCGACGATAGTGGACTCGTCAGCAACCTCGAAAACATCGAGCTTCTCTTAGATTACTGAGATAGAGAGCCATTCCGCTCCATCAGACGTCACAGCCGAGCTTCAGCTATCAGGCCCGAACTCTCTGGCAAGTCACGACAACGGACACTACCCCACTCCGCCCTCTGTAACAAACTCCACATGGCCCCACCACTCCCTGGCAAGTCGTGACAACGGACACCACTCCACTCTTCATAACAAACTCCACGTGGCCCTGAACGGCCAACTACCAAGCAGTTACGAATGTCACTGTCAAGCAGTTATGCTCCCCCATCTATAAAAGAGATCCTCCCAGATACATTCTCCTCTAAGCTCTAAACTCTATCTCAAAACTCTGCTAAAATCTCATTCGAGTGATCCATTTCTATTGAAGCAGAGTACTGACTTAAGCGTCGGAGGGTCTTGCCAGAGCACCCCCAACTCCGGTTTAGACTTTCCTTGTAGGTCCTGATGGTGGCCATGATCTCCTCGACTCCAGCTTCTCCGACGTCGGCAAAATTTTGCACCAACAGAATTGGCGCTAGAGGAAGGGGCTGTGTCTTCGCAGGATCCTTGTTCTTAAAGGAGTACTCAACGGGACTATCTCCAGTCATCTTCTTCAACATCTTCTTCTTCTTCTCCTGCCAGATCTCCACCTGATGCCTCCTCGAAAGGCATCCACCAAGCGATCTACGACCTCCGCGGCCAGATCTCAGCAAGATCCACAAGCTCCGACCTCATCTCCAATTTTTCAGGCTCCTCCTCCTCCAGCAACGACAGTCGGTATAGAGTAGTTCGACTTGCTGGTTCAGCAGGTCAGGGGCCTCACTGAAGCAGTGCAGACCATGCAACAGCAGTCGCAGCAACTGCAGGCATCTGTGCAGCTGGAAAGAGCATCGTCAGAGTTCCAAAATCTAGCGACCGAGCGGGCCACTTGGGCCAGTCACCCTGTCTTACCTAAAAAAGGGAAGCAAAGGGCGGAGAGCCCTCTGTCCGATCACGATTCCACCCCCAGAGGGTCCCTACCTCTGTTCTACCAGAAGACCCTCGAGACTCGCAGTCGAGAGGATCTCCTGGATCAAAGGTTTCAGAAGATGAATCGATGGATCGAAGAGCTCCGCCATGCTCTCCCTGCTTACGGTGAGGATATCTATACTGACCCTCTTTTCTCTTAAATAATTATGTAGGAATCGATCCCGTCGAACTTCAAGCTTCCCCAATTTGAGAGCTATGATGGGACCTCGATCTGGTTGACCACTTGGAGGCCTTCCGAATAATGATGCTGCTCCATGGCATGCCAGACGCCATCCTGTGTCGAGCCTTCCCATCTGCCTTGAAGGGAGCAGCAAGAAACTGGTACTCGATACTGAAGTCGGGTACTATCTTCTTCTTTGATCAGATGAGCCACCAGTTTGCGACTCATTTCGTCAGCAGTCGGTATCTCCAGAGAGGTTCAGAGTCCCTTATCAACATCAAGCAAAAGGAGGGAGAATCCATCCGAACCTATGTCAACCGATTTAACGCCACCGTGTTGGAGGTCTGAAACTTGGACCAATCAATTGCAATGGCCGTCCTAAAGAGCGGTCTTCAAAAGAATGATCTTCTGTATTTTCTGAAAAAGAAGTATTCCAGGGACTTCGCTGATTTGCTAGCTCGGGCCGAAGGATATGCCCGAGCAGAGGAAGCCTTCAAGCTGAAGGATGAGGAGGCCACGAAGAAGTGGTAGGCGGGTGACTCCAGTAAGCCCGCAGCTGAAAAAAGGCCAAGTGAAGCTCGGCCACATTCTTGAACTCCCTCCGAACACAAGCATGTCCAGACTCCTCCCCGGGCTCGTAGGCAGAGAAGCTCGGACCGCGGAGTTAGGTGGAGCCCTCCCCCAGGAAGATTCCACAGCTATGCCCCTCTCAATGCTCCAAAAACCCACGTATCGATGGAGGTCAGGGAGCAGCTGCCAAGACCGGAAAGGATGCGCACACACCTCGAGAAGTACAACCCTAATAAGTTCTGCCTCTATCATCATGACCACAGCCATGACACGGAGGAGTGTATTCAGCTCTGAGACGAGATCAAGGAGCTCATCAGATGAGATCGGCTCGACAGATTATCTGACGTCGGCCTTAGGGTAGGGAGGATCGATCGAGGGCCCTACCACAGCCAGAGCCACCAAGAAGGGAAGAACAGCCTGAAGATCAGCCTCCAATCAGGATCATCAATACCATCTCTGAAGGACCCTGATGGGAGCATACCTTCCGCGACCATGGGATTCAAAAAATCTACGAGTGTATTACCAATAACTTTGCCTTAAATAAAAGTTTCATATTTGCATATCTTTTCTTTTGGTATGAGCTTGTAATGACAGGGAGTAGCTCCTTCAGACAATCGAAATTAAGTATGTCAGGAATAAGAGGAGGACCTCATCCCGACATAAATGAAGGCTCGGTTATTTAGAGACTGGATGAGGGGAGAGGCCCTCGCAATAGCCCTTATGCGCCCCCACAGCCAAGTTAGGAACAGGAGGAGAACCTCATCCTAATATGAGCAAAGTCGAAGGCCCGATTATTTAGAGACCGATGGGGGGAGAGGCCCTTGCAATGACCCTTATGCGCCCCAACAGCCATGTTAGGAACAGGAGGAGAACCTCATCCTAACATGACCAAAGTCGAAGGCCTGGTTATTTAAAGATCGGATGGAGAAAGAGGCCCTTGCAATGGCCCTTATGCGCCCCCACAGTCATGTTAAGAACAGGAGGAGAACCTCGTCCTAACATGAGCAAAGTCGAAGGTCCGATTATTTAGAGACTGGATGGGGGGAGAGGCCCTTTGCAGCAGCCCTTATGTGCCCCCACAGCCTCGTCCTAATATGAACTGAAATTGACTGTGTCATGAACAGGAGGAGAACCTCATCCTGACACAAATGAAGATCTGGTCGTTTAAGATCGGATGAGGGGAAGAGCCCCCTCAGTGGCTCCTCTACACCCCTACGACCCCATTAGGAGCTGAGGAAAATCCCTCATCCGAACATAAAAAAAAGAGGGGAGAGAAAAAGGGAAAGCGACGAGCCACACCAAAGATAAGGGAAAAATGAATTACATCAAAGATATAAGGGACCTCATCTCAACGAAGAAGGAGACTCTTGTCAAACACCCTCAGTCTCTAAGGGGGAACCCAACACTGATAAGAGAAAATAGACTTCCACAAAGTAACGAGAAGTTCAGGCCCCAGGCTCGAGCATTAGGAGGAAGTGTCAAACTCAAATGGCCTCGAAAAGACCTTCAATCATGAACAAAAAGGGCGAATCAACATGACGATGACCAGGAACCTTCAAACAATGTCGACATCGAATAAGACAAAAGACAAAAGAAGCTCGATAAATGATAATTTAATGCAAGAATGGACAAGGTAATGAAAAAATTTCTTTTCATTTCATTAGTAAAGTGTGCATTACAAAGCCTTTGAAGGCCAAAAAAAAGAATGACAAGAAAAGAAAATAATACATGGAAGAATGAAAGGTAAAAGAGGCTCTAGGGAAGCTCGGCTTCTTCCGACTTCAAACTCTCGGTTCCAGCCATCATCAGGGATTGCTTTAAGTTCTCAACTTCTTCTTCCAGTTCTTTCTTTTTTAACAGCATCTCCCATTATATTTGGTGGAGCCACCGACTCTCGCCCTCCGACTCCCGAAGCCTCTTCCTCAGAACTTCAGACTCCACCTCGGCATCCTTGACTGCTTGCTGCTCATAGGCCAGCTGAATCTTCAGCCGTTGTAGTTCGGCCTTCTCCCGTCTAAGGGCCATGGACAGTTCTTCCATGGTCCCCCTCAAGGAGCAGAGCTCGTTAGAGCCTTGTACCAAAATGGCCTGGACTCTCTCAAACACCAACCTCTGAAGGCGGGTAACCTCATCGGTCACCATCTTGAGCTTCCTTCGGTAGTCATCTACTTGCCCACACCAGCTGACTCGGTAGGCGTTGTAGTTCGCCTCGACATCCTGCAGCTGCTTCTGGAGGTCAGAGAATTTCTTCGACCAGTTTTGATCATCGTCGGCCTGAGTCGTGAGCCAAGACGAGCTCCCTTCCAACTGGCCGATCTTCTCCCGTGCAGCCGCCAGCTCGACCTCAAGGGAGCTGATCTTGGAAGCCTGAGTCCAAGATCGGTCGCTGGTGCATTTTCGGAGTTGCTCAAGCTTTTTCACGAAGTCAGCCTTCCTCTGGGTGTAGTCCATGAAACCCTTTTTGTGGAGGTCCCGATAGCGAGTAGCCTCCGCAGTGGCTTCCGAATGGGTCTTCCTTAGCCGATGAAGTTTGTCATCCAACTTCTTTGATTTTTTCATTAGATGATGAACTTCTCTTCTCAGATCCTGGATCATTGACTTCAAAGGGATCCCCTGTGGCAAGAAAAGAGCTTCGGCAGGGCACTGTTGTTGGGAGACAAGAGCGTCACAACACGAATCGGTGTAAGGAAATAAAAGAAAAGAAAAAGGATGCAGAGTAAGAAAAAGGAGCTCTCTATAAAGAAGAATCTGATTTCATTGATTAAATAGTTTTTAAGTACAAGAGAATGAGAAAAAGTCGCAATAAAGGGAAAAAATATAAAATTAGAGGTTTCGGACCTCTCGGGTAGAAGTGGAGGAGCTCGGTGCCCCCGGAAGGTCGGTCGTGATAGCCACGACAGTCGAGGAAGTCTCGACTGGAGGAAGACCGACAGTGGCTTCAGAAGGTCCGACTTCATCGTCGGATGCCTCATCCAGGAAGTCGAGGTCTAGTTCAAGAAACTTCCCAACCACCTTTTTCTGGCAGAGCTCGAAGCCCTTGATGAAGGCGGCCTAGCCGAACTGGACCTTCAGATCCCTCATCTCGGAGGAGGTTTTGAACTCCTCCACTGCCTGGACCGTTGCCTCCGTGACCAAAGTCAGGATCTATGCCTTCAACTCGAAGACCTCAGCCTCGACCTTCTTTCTTTCCTCCTCTAAGGCAGCCCTCAGATCTACCGAGATTTGTCCCTCCTTCTGCAGTGCCTCTTGGAGACTCGTGACCTCGACGATCTTCTCCTTGAGGTGGGCGGCCTCGGCCAGGCGACCTTCCTCCACCTGGGCTACCTCCTTCTTGGCGTTATTCATCACCTCAATGTTGGCGATAAGTTGGTGCCCAATCTGCAAGAGCAGCCAGGGAGTCAATATAAAAGCTAAGGAATAAGCTAAGTAAAGAAGCGAGAAGAAGAAAGAACTAAATTGATCTATCTCGAGAAAGAACCCCAAAGAGTCCCAGACCCACTGCTCAGGATCGACATGGACGATCCTGTGGATGACCTCGGGCAAGATGCACCCGTCGACCAATCTCTTTATTAAATCCCTATTGTTGAAGGGATTCTCCCTTGGGTCCTCTTCAGAGCCGTCGGCCCCCTCGATGGTAGCCCTACTGCTGCAGCTCTTGCGGGCCAACGTCTTCTTCCTCCTCTTCCTTTTGGCCCCTGATGCCTCCTTGGGGCGAGCCTCTGGAGCGGGAACCGCGATCGGAGGGCTTCTTGAAGAGGCTCGGGGGACTGCAGCCTCGATGTCGGAGGGGAGTCGACGGCAATGGCCGTCTGAGTAGGCACGGCTGAGCTCGTCTCTTCTACGCTAGCCCTCTTCGCCACCCTCGAAGATGCGGCGCCTTTCCTCTTGTGGGTCTTGAGACCCTGGGCTAACATTCGAGCTACGTCTGCATCCATATCTGCAACGAAAGAAGATCAGCACAGCTTAAAAAATGTACAAGAAGAAGGGGGAAGCAGCAAATGATAAAAAAAAATATAAAAAATATATATACCGATCGGGTTGAGAGGGCTTAGGCCGACGTTAAAATATGCTACAGCCAACATACACCTCAGGATTTTGAATGGCTAGGAGATCGAGTTATGGTGTAGTCAAACTATAACATACTCAAGGTAAACTGTCGATGCATCTCAGGTCAAAGAACTAGACACACAACTGCAACTTCGAGCTAGTCATTGACGGGAAGGTAGACTTCCTTATGACTGCTCGAAGTGGTCACGCTCAGTACTCTCATTTTCAACAATACATGTACTCTCACTTCGGTGTCTCCACACCATAGACTCAAGACACATCTACCCTAAGGAAGCGATCGTACACGAACCATCCAGATCGATCACCATCCTCGTGATGATCCTATGGTCAGGAGCTGTTTATGAGTTAGTTATGTAAATTCATGTCTTAAATTTTTAACTCTTGAAAATATGAATTAATATTCCTACTAACTCAAAGGATGTATCACAGACACAATGTACATAATGTGATAGAAGAATAACCCTTTTATTCATTTATAGTCAAAATTATAAATTTGCCCTTTGATTTGTAGAGGAATGTGTCAGCCGATCTGGCATCTAGGGCACACATCTAACAGCTTTTCCAAGTCTTTTATGGAGAACAGTAATAACAGTGAAATTTTTTTTTCTGTAATGTGAGGAATGTCATTCTCGATTAAAAAAATTTTATTCATATATAAAATAAGAAATACACTCTCAGAACTATTAATCCATTTGTATTTGCAAGGTTCTTCTTCATTTTCAACAAAGCCATGCATTTTGATCATTTATCAAAATGCATGTTCCAACTCCAAAATATTTAGCATTGCCATAGGAGAAAATTATCTCGTTATGATCAATACCATTATATTGATGATATTTTTGGGCAACCAGATGGACTTTGTAGGTCACCACCTTCTCGTCTGTGCCCTTTGATCCTATTGAAGATTCACTTACACCCTATGAGTTTTACCCCTTTAAGTGGATCAATGAGTGTCCATACACCATTGACCTTTATGGACTCCATCTCGAACTTTGTGGCTCCAAGCCATTAATTGGAGTCGGACATTTGCATGATATCCATGTAGGTGATCAGATTCTTGTTGATCTCATCGAGTTCAACAGGATCACATCCCAAAACTAGAAATCAAAGTATCTATGTGACGGACATGGAAGTCTATCGGATCTCCTTAATGGTGCCTCTACCATAGGTTTCAAGTTTGATCTAATCAAATCTGGTTCTATGGGTTCACTAGATTGTGACAGTTCTTCTACCTGTAGAACTTCATAAGTTTCACATCAAAGGCATCAGTTCCTTCACAAAGATACTCTTTTCCTAAAAAGAATGCCGAACAACTTTTATTTTTTAGTAAGGTAGTAATTATATCCCCTAGATTCTTTGGACCATCCTATAAAATGCTTAACATAAAAAAAATACTCCCAAACCCTAAGGAAAAAATATATCGGCTTATGCCAAGTTCATATCTCATATGGAGTCTTTGCGACTGATTAGTTCGAAATCTAGTTGAGAACATGATAAATAATCTTAAGAGCATAACCCTAAAAAAAGACTGGCAGACTTGTAAACTCCATTATGGATCGAACTATATCTAACAAAGTCAATTCTAATAAGAGAGAATCCCATGCTCTTCTAGATATGTCAAAAACTCATCGAAAAAATATTCTCCTCCTTGGTCTAATCGAAGAGTTTCAACACTCTTCTCAGTTTGTTTCTCTATCTTATTAAAAAATTATTTAAATATTTTAAATAATTTAAATTTATGATAAATATGTTCATAGATCCAATACATCAATATGTATCAAATTCAAAATATCATTGGCTCGTTCATCTTTTCCAACAGAATGTAGCTTGATCATCTTATTGAGGAGATGAGATTGACAGATTGATAATGATTCACAATCATTGACTTCGAGAATTATCTTCTGTTGATCCTATTCCTATTTATATGATCAAGCCCAAATTACCATAGGTAGGAATCCATGACATAATCTTCTTTGGTGCATTTGTTGGTTGTGTACAATATACTAACAAGCTATGAAAATTCATAAATATTATTTCTTAGTTGTCCACCATGATTTTGATATCATTTATAATGATATCACAAAAGTCATTAGACAATAGTGATAATTACTAAAATAACATTATTAGAATTAAAAATAGTCTCGATGATTTCTAAAGCTAAGATTGGAATATAACTTCCACTCCAATGTTGAGGAACCTTTTACTAATTTCAAACTTTCTACTAACCTAAAATCATTGCAACAATTTACATAAACTTTTGATATTCAATATCTAGGTAGTAGTGTCACAGATAGATAATCATAAGATGTTATCGTATAACTACCTTATCCAGTAATACTTTACTAATTTCTCTTCTTTAGTCTGTTCAGGTCAAGAAACTTTGTCAGACTAGGTTAATCTTAGACTCTTTTGTCAGTTCAAACTCAATAGCCCAAGCATAACTCTTTGCACCTTTTTTTCCTTTTATTTTTCAAAAAATTATTGTCCCACTGAAGGGACATCTTCAGAGGTGCAAAACAACTCCTTCAATATTGGAAGAATTTTCTCCCACTTGAGCATTATCAAATTTACAACTAAATTCATGTTCTTTGTTGCTCTCAAAAATACCACATGGTGATATGATCATTTGGCCACTTCTGATAAGTACTTTTAATCGCATCATGTGTTGGTCGTGAAAATATTTGGTGCTAGATCCGTAATCATATATAGAATCCATTCATGCTCTAGAACTATTTGTAACTTTTGATACCATCTATCAAAGTTGGGTCCTATAAATAAGTTACTGTCAAACAGTGAATGGAGCAACTGATATCTATCCATAACTGAAAGAAAAATATAAGACCTCTATGTTTATGAATTGATTAATCCTAAAGACTTGGACTTTAGTCTAAAGATTCTCTCACTATCTTAGCCGAATTTGTTGCCTCTACCTCCAATCTGAAGAATTACTCTAATTCCTTAGTGAGTACTAGAATCCACACAGTTACACATGAGCTTGAGTTTGGCCAGCTCACCTATATACATCTATGGGTAGGTTCTTAACAAATTATTTCTGTAAATAATTTTTAGTAATAAGTTTCACCTCAAGTTTCATTTTAGTAGGTAATGGGCCTCCACTGAAAATCCCGATTAGGTCCAACATTAACATGATCATACTAAAAAATTTAACTACCAAATGATCAAGTCCAACTTTGACTGGCTAACCTAATCACTCATCAGAGAGACTCAAATGAGTCATCATATTATGAATGATAATTCTAATAGCAGATGAGCACCAGGCCTTTGGACCTCTAATGATCATCATACTAATAGATCCATTATCACCCAACTTAATGGGAGGCTATGATTTAGTTATCACCATAACTATCTTATTTTAGGAACCTAATAATTTATAAGATTTAATTAATTTAGAGAAAAGAGAAGAAGAGATCCATCAGTAGACCACAATCCTCCCATTGACTTTACCAAATCATTGAATTGGATTAGGATCATGCTGATTGAAATAGTACCTAGATCAGTCACACTGATCAACCTTAATGGCATAGGTTAACTCGAATCACTGAGTGATCTAATCAAAATATAATCTATCAAATTGATCAGATAAGTGAGATCGGTGGGAGGGTCTACTAAGCTTGCCTTAGATACCAACAAAATGGTCAGATAAGCCGCTCTCAATTAAAAATTATCAGTCCGAATGCTAAACTTATTTTAGACACCAATTGGTTAACTAGTTTCGATTTGACCAACCTAATGATTCGATTTCAACCACTGAGCCACAATCAAGGTCCATTTGGTCTAATCAAATATATGGACTTGACCATCTACAACTATTATATTAGTTCTAGAAAAATTTTGATTTAATAAAATTTAATATTTGATTAGATTTAATCAATTTTTCTACATGGTCCATTAACTCTTTGATTATAATCTTAGGTCTAAACTGTTGAAATTTGAGTTTGGGGTATGCATGTGTATTTCAAAATTTTTTTTCTAAACACTATAGTAAAATATAAGATTAAAATACTTTTAATCTAAATCATGCAAGCATAAAAATATAAAACCATAAGGATCTAATTCATATGTTGAAATTATATATATGCTGAAATTTAGATTGTGATCAAATCGCATACCTGTTTTATAATATTTTTCTTTAAATATGGATCTAGAAGAGAAGAGATTTTTTTCTAGTAGTATAAGTGTTCGACCTTTATGGGTATCCACTCAGAATCAGTCTAAAACAATCCTCTTCAAGTTGAATTCTTTTTTTCTAAGAAAATTCAGCCTACTGAATTTGAATGAAGTCTGAATCGTGATCAATACTTTGTTGTGATCCAGGTGGTGTGCCCAAGGCCCAGGGGACCAAGGCTAAGGCCAAGGTCCATCATTCATGAAGGCTTCATGGAGGTTCTAGGGCTAGTTGGGCCCTAGGTTGAAAGACTGTGGACCTTTCGGATTCTTGAGGTCTAGGTTATGTGGGCCTCCAGGGACCAACTTTTTATGGACCAGGTCTGGGCCCAGGATAGGTGAGATTAGGTTGAGTCATGGGTGTACATGGGCTTGGGTTAACCTAATCTCCCATAGAGTTGGTCAAGGGAGTTTTGGATTTGGATCACTTGACCTTGTGTTTATATATACATGTACTTGTATAGGTTTGATTAAGCCAAGGGAATACACAACTCTTTCTCCCAAGTCTCTCTCTCTCTTCTCCCTCTCTCTCCAGCAACTCTCCGTGCCCCAGGAGCAAGAAACCCTAGGGTTTCTTGCCGCCAGGTCCCAAAAAGGAAACAAAAGTAAGGGAGGCGCTAGCCTCCTCCCCCTTTGTGCTGCCTACCAGATCTGCTCTCCCCCTCTTGCAGCTACCCAAGCATCAGATCCAGGACCTGAAATCTCTTAAGAAGAGGTTGGTACAAGTCCCTCTCAGATCTGGAGTTGATCCGAGGTCGTTTGAGGCACGGGTGAGATCTCCATCAACAGATCTACAGGAAAGGCTATAGCAGGATAGATCTGCAAGGTCTATCTCCATCTACCTTCTTCCCTATCTAGAATGCCCCTGAAAGGAATATGCCCTATGAGCCAATCAAAATGTATAAATAGATGGATATTTTTTTGTCTCCCGACAACACATGTACTGATGTTTTAAATAAATAAAGGCATTTAGTTCATCATATGCTGCATCTTATTTTTTTGATGAACCCCATAAATTAGGGCTATGATTTTAGGGTTATGATGCAATCATACCAAGTGAGACCTAAAATCTTAAAACTCTAATTTTAAATATTCTTAGTCGATGGAACATTGAGTAGGGGATCAATATTTTCGATAAGACTGGTACATCCTGTGTATGCTCGGTAGAGAGGGTAATTGATCTCACAATTACTTGTGTATGACACTAATATAAGGATGTAAGTGTTCATTAGAGAATGAATTCACTGAATTGATCCAATTAAAGAATATCTGATGGAGTCTTATCTACATGTCAACAGATTTTTTTCTTATAGTGGGAATTGTGCATGTAAATCTTTTGACCTGAGACTGCCGTAGAACCTTATAAGCATGAATCCATATTTTGGATCATACTCATTCATGATTTAATCATGTACGGGGTGTTCTGGATATGAGGGATTGCTTATGAAGGTTGTGAGTAGGTCAATATGGGAATGATCACTCCTAGTAAGAGGAGATCGCATCCTATCTGCTTCAATCAAATAATGATTCAGGAAGACTTTGATCAGAGCATTATGAAAAATTAGAAATAATTTCTAATATTTCATAAATCGAATCATTATTATTTGATCAAGAGAAATATGAACATAAAATTGGGTTTGACATTTTTCCATACCCAAACTTATATTCGGGATGCAGGATGATCGTAAGATCAAGTTGCACGGTAATTTTCCACTGAAGGGTATTTTTGGTATTTCCATCAAAATTTATATCTTCCAGGTAGACATGATATGTTGCTAGACGTCAATCATGTCTTGTGAGTTTGATCAAATTAAAGAGTTTAATTCGATCATTAATTAAAAGTTGTTCTGATTGATTAAAACGGTTCAGCTTGATTTGACCTAAATCGGCTAGATTGTGTTCTAACCAAATTAGTTTAAATTGCACCAGGACTCACTGCTGGCTAGATGTGGAACCCAATGGGTCACACACAAAGAGAATTGATCATGGGTTTAATTTGATTAAACCATTTTTGCAAGTTGAACATGCTAGCACATGTTGCAAACCCTAGCATTTAGATTCGAATCGAATTCGAATCGGGTTCCGATTTGGGCTAATTTAGAACCAATTTGAGCCAAATTAGATTTGGTCTTGAAGTGGGTTCGAAGTGTTTTAATTGGGCTTGCTGTTGGGTGCCAGAAACTAGAGAACCACATGCCTAAGAGTCTCTCTCTTGGCGTGTGGATTGAATCCATGCGCATGAGCCACATGGCGCATGGATGAAGTTGGTGCCACCTTTAGATAAGGTCTATCCTATTTTTCTCCGTAACTTTTATTCTATGAATGATTTTTAGATGACTTAGGAGGCACCTAAGAGTCTTCTAAGTATTAAACTCCTCATAGAAAAATTAGGAGAAGTGGTAAGAATTAAATCCATGCGCATGTGTCACATGGCGCATGGATAGGAGATGATGCCCCTTAACTTGGTCTATCCTATTTTTCTCCGTAACTTTTATTCTACGAATGTTTTTTCAGATATCTTAGGAGGCACCTAAAAGTCCTTCTGAGTATTAAAGACATCATAAAAAATAAGAGAAGGGATAAAGATTAAATCAATGCGCCACCCCTTGGAAGCGCCCCTTTGAAAATTCAAATGGGGAGATAAGTTTTAACTTATCCACGCCCCTTAATCTCTTGCGCCATTTTTCAAGTTGGTGCCATCTATCTTTGCCATTGGATGGGCTTCCTTCCAGATCCAAAGGCATGGGTTGATGGTGCCAATAAGAGAAGCTTTGTGACTTCTCATCTGAACACCGTAAGTTAAGATCGAAGAGTCTTTCTGAAATAAGGCGTCTCTTCAACCCAACTTTGATGTACACATGGCATTTCTTAATTTATGGGGCATGAGAAATAGACAAGAGGCATGAGATAAATTGTCAGAGGGTGTGAGATGTTTTAGATTGCACCTTTATGTGCAATATAAATAGGGGTGCACGCCGAGGAATCTGAGTGATTTAGAAATCTTCTTTCTTTCTTACAAGAGGCTCTGCTTGTCCAATTTTCTTTATTCTTTCTCTCTAGCCTAGATAAGATCCTGATAAAGGACAAGAAATCTTCCAAAAGGCTTAGAGAATTGGAATAAAAATTAAGAAGACAAGGAGCAAGAAAGGAAGACAAGAAAAGGTCCAACAGTGTAACAGCAAAGCCAAGAAAGGAGGTTCTGCCCAAATTGCATTTAAATTCTGATAAATCAAAATTTAATTGTAGAGTATTTTTAAATAAGTGCTAGTGGGTTGGTCGAGTCTCCATGTGGATCAACGTTGGAGGGTGAACACGTGGGCACCTGGTGGAAACCCAGACAGATTACTGCCGGCAACTAAGCACAAATCAGGGTTTAGCGATAAGAGGTATGTTTCTATATCTTTTATTTGATATTAATGCATATTATATGGTTTAATTTCTGATAAGGTGATCTTGGAGTTAGGTTTTATTTTTATGATTTCATAATAATTACTTTGAAATCCGTGCTTCCGTCGTTGCATTAAAACCTTTCAGTGGTATCAGAGCCACCTTGTTAGAATTAAATCTTATGATGATATGTTAATGATTTAATGGCAATATTATAAATATGATATGATCATTATTTATGTTTTAATATGATAGTAATATGATGAGATCATATTCATTATTTCATAATTAAATCATGATGTATATAATTATGGAATGTTGCTCTGTCATATTGAATTGTGTTCACTATGATGCTATATGATGAGATCATAGTCATTATTTCATAATTAAATTATGATGTATATAATTATGGAATGTTGCTCTGTCATATTGAATTGTGTTCACTATGATGCTATATGATGAGATCATAGTCATTATTTCATAATTAAATTATGATGTATATAATTATGGAATGTTGCTCTGTCATATTGAATTGTGTTCACTATGATGCTATATGATGAGATCATAGTCATTATTTCATAATTAAATTATGATGTATATAATTATGGAATGTTGCTCTGTCATATTGAATTGTGTTCACTATGATGCTAATTTCTTTTATTCATGTATTTATTATGATATGGAAATTAAATATGCATTGAGATCTGAAAAACCCTCTATAAAATGATATTAAGTTGTAGTGTAATTAACCAATAGCAGAATCAGTCTATGATGTCTAATTGATCAATCGGTGTCTAGGAAAGTGGTTCATGATTGGTAAAGAGAATGTGGTTTTAATTGGTTCCATTGTCTGATCTGGCCAAAATTTATTGGTGTCTAAGGAAAGCAATGGGGGGACCCCTACCTCTCTTCCACTTACCTGGCTGATTAGATTAATTTAATTCTTAGCTGGGATGCTCGGTGTTATATTCACTACATTATGACCTTCTTCATGCTAGGACATTATTATGTCACGAACCATATTAGGTTTGTTGTGTAACCACAAGACCAATTATGGAAACTGACATAATATTGTTCTGACGCATCGAGATGCTTACAGCAATTTTTGAGTATAATGCTTTGTTGTGTAACCACAAAAGCATTTATATTCTATTTTGACTATATTAAAATGAAGGGTCCTACTTAACTAAAATATTATGGTCTGTTGTGTAAACACAAGGCTATTAATGTTTTAGAGGCCAGGGTTTTTATTGAGAATTGCATGAGTTGTAATTGGAAAGAGTTTCCTACCTTTAAACTTATAAAATGTTTGTTGTGCAACCACAAGATCTTTTATAAAGAATTAGGGTCTCAATCCCACTAAGAAAATCAATCAGGGTTTTCTCAAACATCATACTAGAGGGTTACGATGTCTGATAAAAATAGTGGGAGACATAATAAAATTAAAGTCCTAATTTAATTGTGTATATCATCTGGAGTTGTTCGCTTATGTAATGTTCTTTATTATGTAGATTAATGGCTTCTTCATTTTCACTTCGCTCCATTTTGGATATAAATAAATTGACTGGTACCAACTATGTGGACTGGTTGAGAAATCTTAAAATAGTACATAGTCAAGAGAAGCTTTCTTATATTCTTGATATCCCTGACATTGAGCCGATTGGGGAGGATGCCACAGAGGAAGAAAAAACCACATATAGGATGTGGCAAAATGATTCTTTAACTGTCAAGTGTATCATACTTGCCTCTATGACAAATGAGTTACAGAGGCAGCATGATAGCATGGACACTCATCCATATTGCTCAATTTAAAAGAGCTTTATGGAGAATAGAGTAGGACTGCTAGATATGAGATATCTAAGTAGTTATTCGTACCAGAATGACAGAGGGGTCATCCGTACAAAATCATGTTTTGATGGTTATTGACCTGATCACTCGATTAGGTCAATTAGGTTTTGTTATGGATGGAGAGTTGAGTCAGGATCTAATCTTGCAATCACTTCCAGAATCATTTTCTCAGTTTGTCGTGAACTATCACATGAACAAACTGAATTCTTCCTTGTCTGAGCTGTTAAATATGCTCAAGACAGCAGAGAGCCATATCAAGAAGGATAAGGCTCCTCTTCTTCTTGTGAATGGGATCTCCAAGAAGAAGGTAGGCAAAAAGGGTTCTAAAAGGAGGCTAAACCCTAAAGATGGTATAAATAAAAGAAAGAAGGGAAAGAAAACCTCCGGACAGTCGACCTGCTTTCACTGCGGCAAGGCAGGTCATTGGAAAAGGAATTGCAAGGCTTATCTTGCAACAGTGAAGACTGGTGCAAATAATGCACCAAAAGGTATGTATGAGATACATACAATATTATCATTGAATTCTTCCATTTCAAACTCATGGGTATTAGATACTGCCTGTGGTTTTCATATCTGCAAATCATTGCAGGGACTGCAGAAAATTAGAAGTTTGAGGAAGGGAGACTTCGAGCTCTATGGTGCTGGAGGAGATTCTATCCAAGCAGAAGCTGTAGGGACATATATCTTGAAGTTTCCCTCTGGGAAGATCTTAGAGCTAACAAATTGTTATTACATACCTAAGATCATTAAAATATTGTATCTGTACCTTTGTTGATAAAACAAGGATATCAAATATCTGTAACGAGCAATGGTTGCTCGATTAATTTTTTCTAATGAAATAATTTGTCATGGCATTTTTGACAATGGTTTGTTGACTCTATGCTTGAATGATAATATTTTTCATGTTGATGAAAATAGTAAACGTAAGAGAGATAATGTAAATAATACCTTACTTTGGCATTGTCGACTTGGTCATATTAGTGAGACTAGGATTAACAAGTTGTACAAAGAAAAGTTCTTTGATTCTTATGATTGTGAATCATTAGGAACTTGTGAATCATGTCTCATGGGTAAAATGACCAAGACTTCATTTAGTGGACATGGAGATAGGACACACGAGTTGTTAGGACTTGTACATACAGATGTATGTGGCCCTATGACAACTCAAGCTAGAGGTGGATACTCATATTTTATTACATTTATAGATGATTTATCTAGGTTTGGATATGTGTATTTTATGAAACATAAATCCGAAGCCTTTGATAAATTCAAAGAGTATCAAAGCATGATCGAAAAACAAACTGAAAAAAGTATAAAAATCCTTCGATCTGATCAAGGAGGAGAATACTTGTCCAATGAATTTTTAGACCATCTTAAAGCAAAGGAAATTATCTCTGAATGGACACATCCTTATATGCCATAATTAAATGGTGTAGCCGAAAGGAGGAACCGTACCTTATTAGATATGGTGCGATCCATGATGTGCTTCACTGAATTGCCTACTTCCTTCTGGGGTTATGCTTTAGAGATCGCAATAATTATCTTGAATAGAGTACCTTCTAAATCTGTATCTAGCACTCCATATGAAATATGGAGAGGTAAGAAGCCCAATCTTAAATATTTTAAGATATGGGGATGTTCAGCATATGTCAAAAAAAATTTTGGACATAAACTAGATACTAGAGCAGATAAATATTTATTTGTAGGATATCCTAAGGATAGTATAGGATATCTATTCTACCACCCTACTGAACAAAGGTATTTGTAAGTAGGCATGCCACTTTCATGGAGAAAGAATTTATCCTAGAAAGAGGCAGTGGGAGAAATATTGAAATTAATGAAGTTCAACAAAAATAAATAGATATTTCTCAACCAAATATTCACATAAATAAGGAAGAACTAGAACACATAACTCCTATCCATAGGTCAGAAAGGGTACGATATGTACCTATAAGGTATGGGTTCATTATTGAGAATAATGAAGCCCAAGTCATTGAGAATGACGAACCTTTGACCTATACAGAAGCTGTCATGAGTAAGGACTCAAACAGATGGCAGGATGCTATGAAATTCGAGATGGACTCCATGTACACCAACAAAGTATGGACTTTGGTTGATGCACCAGAAGGGGTAAACCCTATTGGGTGCAAATGGGTCTATAAGAAAAAGATTGGAGCAGATGGTCAAATAGAAACCTATAAAGCTAGATTGGTAGCTAAAGGTTTCAAGCAAAAATAGGGTATTGATTATGATGAAACTTTTTCACCTGTTGCCATGCTCAAATCTATTCGGATAATGCTTGCAATAGCAGCATACTATGATTATGAAATATGGCAAATGGATGTGAAGACCGCCTTCTTGAATGGTTTTCTAGAAGAGGAGGTCTACATGTCACAGCCAAAGGGTTTTGTCTCAAATGACAGACCAAATCTAATATTCAGGCTTAAGAAATCCATTTATGGATTAAAGCAAGCCTCAAGGAGTTGGAACATCCACTTTGATGTAACAATCAAAGAATTTGGCTTCATCAAAAATGTGGATGAACCTTGTGTGTATAAGAAGACTAGTGGGAGTGCCCTAGTTTTCTTAGTTCTGTATGTAGATGACATACTCCTTATTGGGAATGATATCCCAATGTTACAAATAGTCAAATTATGGCTATCAAATAAGTTTTCCATGAAAGACTTGGGGGAAGCATCCTATATACTTAGTATAAAGATCTATAGAGATAGATCTAAAAGGATGCTAGGCTTATCTCAGTCTAGGTAAATTGACTTAATACTGAAAAGATTTAGTATGAATGAGAGTAAAAGAGGTTATTTACCCATGAGTCAAGGCATACATCTCTCTAAGAAGAGGTCTCCTAAGACAACTGAAGAGAGAAATAGAATGAGTTCTATTCCTTATGCTTCGGCTGTAGGATCAATAATGTATGCTATGTTATGTACCAGGCCTGATGTAGCTTATGCCTTAGGCATAGCCAGTAGATTTCAGACTGATCCAGGAGAGGATCATTGGAAGGCTATGAAAAATTTTCTAAAGTACTTAAGAAGGACTACGGATATTTTTCTCATATTTGGTGGATCTGATCTTAAACTAGAAGGATACTCTGATTCTAGTTTTCAATCAGACCCAGATGATAGCAAATCCATTTCAGGGTATGTCTTTACTTTGAATGGTGGAGCAATGAGTTGGAAGAGTTCTAAGCAGCAAATAGTAGCTGACTCAACCACAGAGGCAGAATACATAGCTGCAAGTGAAACCGCCAAGGAAGCTATCTGGATGAAGAAGTTCATCACTGAATTAGGCATTGTTCCTGCGATTGAGAACCCAGTATCACTTTATTGTGATAATACTGGAGCAGTTGCTCAAGCAAAGGAACCTAAGTCTCACCATAAATCCAAGCATATTTTGAGACGCTTCCATCTCGTTCGTGAAATAATTGAAAGACAAGATGTTACTATTGAACGAGTAGACATAAAGAACAACATAGCGGATCCATTCACTAAAGCTTTACCACAGCAGCAATTCGATCGTCATCTTGATTGTATGGGTTTGAAATATAAGGGAGATTGGCTTTAGTGCAAGTGGGAGATTGAAAGGAATATGTCCTATAAGCCAATCAAAATGTATAAATAGATGGATATTTTTTTGTCTCTCGATAACTCATGTACTGATGTTTTAAATAAATAAAGGCATTTAGTTCATCATATGCTGCATCTTATTTTTTTGATGAACCCCATAAATTAGGGCTATGGTTTTAGGGTTATGATGCAATCATACCAAGTGAGACCTAAAACCTTAAAACTCTAATTTTAAATATTCCTAGTCGATGGAACATTGAGTAGGGGATCAATGTTTTCGATAAGACTGGTACATCCTGTGTATGCTCGATAGAGAGGGTAATTGATCTCACAATTACTTGTGTATGACACTAATATAAGGATGTAAGTGTTCATTAGAGAATGAATTCACTGAATTGATCCAATTAAAGAATATCTGATGGAGTCTTGTCTACATATCAATAGATTTTTTCTTATAGTGGGAATTGTGCATGTAAATCTTTTGACCTGAGACTGCCGTAGAACCTTATAAGCATGAATCCATATTTTGGATCATACTCATTCATGATTTAATCATGTACGGGGTGTTCTGGATATGAGGGATTGCTTATGAAGGTTGTGAGTAGGTCAATATGGAAACGATCACTCCTAGTAAGAGGAGATCGCATCCTATCTGCTTCAATCAAATAATGATTCAGGAAGCATTTGATCAGAGCATTATGAAAAATTAAAAATAATTTCTAATATTTCATAAATCAAATCATTATTATTTGATCAAGAGAAATGTGAACATAAAATTGGATTTGATATTTTTCCATACCCAAACTTATATTCGGGATGCAGGATGATCGTAAGATCAAGTTGCATGGTAATTTTTCACTGAAGGATATTTTTGGTATTTTCATCAAAATTTCATATCTTCCAGGTAGACATGATACATTGCTAGACGCCAATCATGTCTTGTGAGTTTGATCAAATTAAAGAGTTTAATTCGATCATTAATTAAAAGCTGTTCTGATTGATCAAAATGTTTCAGCTTGATTTGACCTAAATCGGCTAGATTGTGTTCTAACCAAATTAGTTTAAATTGCACCTGGACTCACTGCTGACTAGATGTGGAACCCAATGGGTCACACACAAAGGAATTGATCATGGGTTTAATTTGATTAAACCATGTTTGCAAGTTGAACATGCTAGCACATGTTGCAAACCCTAGCATTTAGATTCGAATCGAATTCGAATCGGGTTTCGATTTGGGCTAATTTAGAACCAATTTGAGCCAAATTGGATTTGGTCTTGAAGTGGGTTCGATGTGTTTTAATTGGACTTGCTGTTGGGTGCCAAAAACCAGGGAACCACACGCCTAAGAGTCTCTCTCTTGGCGTGTGGATTTGAATCCATGCGCATGAGCCACTTGGCGCATGGATGGAGTTGGCGCCACCTTTAGATAAGGTCTATCCTATTTTTCTCTGTAACTTTTATTCTATGAATGATTTTCAGATGACTTAGGAGGTGCCTAAGAGTCCTTCTAAGTATTAAACTCCTCGTAGAAATTTTAGGAGAAGTGGTAAGAATTAAATCCATGCGCATGTGTCACATGGCGCATGGATAGGAGATGACGCCCCTTAACTTGGTCTATCCTATTTTTCTCCGTAACTTTTATTCTATGAATGTTTTTTCAGATGTCTTAGGAGGTGCCTAAGAGTCCTTCTGAGTATTAAAGACATCGTAAAAAATTAGGAGAAGGGATAAAGATTAAATCAATGCGCCACCCCTTGGAAGCGCCCCTTTCAAATTTCAAATGGGGAGATAAGTTTTAACTTATCCATGCCCCTTAATCTCTTGTGCCATTCTCCAAGTTGGTGGCATCTATCTTGGCCATTGGATGGGCTTCCTTCCAGATCCAAAGGCATGGGTTGATGGCGCCAATAAGAGAAGCTTTGTGACTTCTCATCTGAACACCGTAAGTTAAGATCGAAGAGTCTTTCTGAAATAAGGCGTCTCTTCAACCCAACTTTGATGTACACATGGCATTTCTTAATTTATGGGATGTGAGAAATAGACAAGAGGTGTGAGATAAATTGTCAGAGGGCGTGAGATGTTTTGGATTGCACCTTTACGTGCAATATAAATAGGGGTGCACGCCGAGGAATCTGAGTGATTTAGAAATCTTCTTTCTTTCTTACAAGAGGCTCTGCTTGTCCAATTTTCTTTATTCTTTCTCTCTAGCCTAGATAAGGTCCTGATAAAGGATAAGAAATCTTCCAAAAGGCTTAAAGAATTGAAATAAAAATTAAGGAGACAAGGAGCAAGAAAGGAAGACAAGAAAAGGTCCAACAGTGTAACAGCAAAGCCAAGAAAGGAGGTTCTGCCCAAATTGCATTTAAATTCTGATAAATCAGAATTTAATTTTAGAATATTTTTAAATAAGTGCTAGTGGGTTGGTCGAGTCTCCGTGTAGATCAACATTGGAGGGTGAACACGTGGGCACCTGGTGGAAACCCGACAGATTGCTGCCGGCAACTAGCACAAATCAGGGTTTAGCGATAAGAGGTATGTTTCTATATCTTTTATTTGATATTAATGCATATTATATGGTTTAATTTTTGAAAAGGTGATCTTGGAGTTAGGTTTTATTTTTATGATTTCATAATAATTGCTTTGAAATCCGTGCTTCCACCATTGCATTAAAACCTTTCAGCCCCAATTTGAGATTTACAAATTGGAAGACCTTGGTCCAGGCCTGATATGGTTGGGTACCAGATCTTGGATTTTTCAGAGGTGATTTCAGAGGCATTCTTCATCTAGAACAAAAGGCTGACAAATAAGACAGCAACCAGGCTGATTTCGTCAAGGGCCTTAGATCGAGTCTAGAGGTCTCCAGATTTATTTGTTGCTGGTTTTGCTGCACCCAAGGTCTGTGTTAGGAGCCAGGATCATGCTCTAATAGTTGGTATCAGAGCCACGGTGGTGAGGAAGCGGTTCCAAGCACGAGAAGTTGAAGATCCCAAGTGCTGAAAATTTTCAGCAAGGTACCATCAAGGTATATTCTACACTTCTTGATTTTATATTGCTTGTTTGGCTTGGATCCAGTCATGGGCAGCAATATGAAGGTCGATTTTGAGAAGTTTGATGGTAAGAGAAATTTTTTCATGTGAAAAATCTGGGTGGAGGATCTTCTGGTGCAGGCAGATCTGGATCAGACTTTGAATGAGAAGCCTGAGGGAATGACAGATAGATAGTGGACATCGTTGGAGAAGAAAGCATGCTCGGTGATTAGAGGATGTTTGGCGGATGCGGTGTTGTATTCGGTGCTGGAAGAAAAGACCCTGAAGTGCCTTTGGTCGAAGTTGCACACCATGTATATGGGGAAGAATATGTGCAACAAGCTAATGCTGAAGAAGAGGTTGTACAATCTTCGGATGCAGGATGAATCTGATGTGATTGGCCACATTCAGAGGTTCGACCTGTTGTGCATGGAGTTGATGAATATCGGGGTGAAGCTGGATGAGGAGGACAAGTCTCTGTTGCTTTTGTATTCATTACCAGGATCATATGACTCTTTGGTGACTACACTGCTCTACGACAAGGAGACTTTGGAATATGAGGACATGGTCTCGGTGCTGAGGTCTAATGAGCAAAGGAAAAAATTGACCAAAGATCGAACTCCCCAGGAGGGTTCGGCAGTAGGGGAGAGGATAGGTAGAGGTAGAGGCAGAAGCAAGTCTAGGGGGCAGTCTAAGTCCAGGAAGGGAAAGAAAGAGGTGAAATGCTTCAAGTGCAACGAGTTCAGGCACTTCAAGCGAGAATGTCCACTATGGAAGAGCAAGAAGGGAGAAAGAAGTGGCTCAGAATCAATGAGTGCAGTTGCTGGGCAGCAGGTGGAGGATGATCTACTTGTGGGATCAGATGGTCACAGGCATTACACAGAGGAGTGGACACTAGACTCTGCGTGCTCACATCACTACACACCACACAGGTCTTGGTTTGCGACATACACCAAGACAGATGAGGGATCAGTAACTCTAGGCGACAATCATCCTTGCAAGGTGGCTGGGATAGGGACAGTTAGGGTGAGGATGTTTGATGGGATTGTGAGGACATTGACAAATGTAAAGCACATCCCGGAGCTGGAAAAAAATCTAGTGTCACTAGGCTACTTGGAGCGCAGTGGATACAGCTTCAGCAATAGGGCTAGAAGCGGAGTACTGAACATCTCCAATGGAGCTATGGTAGTGATGAGAGGTAGGAGGTTGGACAATAACCTCTATCGCATAGAGGGATCTGTGGTGATCGAAGAGTTTAATGCAGCAGCTGCAGCACAGGACCAGCAGGGGGCTTACAAGATGTGGCACTACCGCCTAGGCTACATGGGTGACAAGGGGTTGAGGGAGTTGAGCAGGAGAGGACTCATCTCTGATCTAGAGGATGGTGCTACAGGGGAGATCTATGAGCCTTGCCAGATGGGAAAGCAGAGGAGAGTTCAGTTCAACATCAGTACAACCCGCAGTGCAGTCCCTCTGGAGTTAGTACACACGGATGTGTGGGGACCAACCCCAGTTTCAGCTAGGAACGGGGCCAGATACTTCATGACCCTGATTGATGATTTCTCAAGGAAACTCTGGATTTACTTCATGAGAGAGAAGTTAGAGGTCTTCACCAAGTTCAAGATCTGGAGAGCTGAGGTGGAGAAGGAGCAGGGGAGGAGCGTGAAGTGTCTGAGGTTAGACAATGGCGGGGAGTACACCAGTAGAGAGTTCCAGGACTACTGTGAGGAGTGTGGGATCAGGAGACACTTCTCAGTTAAGGAAACTCCACAGCAGAATGGGATGGCCGAGAGGATGAACAGAACACTTCTGGAAAAGGCACAATGCATGAGGCTGCAGCAGGGCTTCCAAAGGAGTTCTGGGTTGATATAGTTGACACAGCCGGTTACTTGGTCAATCGATCACCTACACCAGGTTGGATGGCAGGCTCCTAGAGGAGGTGTGGACTGGGAGGATAGTTGGGCTGGGCTATTTACGGGTATTTGGGTGCACGGCCTATATGCATATTGGAGCTGGTGAGCGGAGCAAGCTAGATGCCAGATCATGCAAGATGGTATTTCTAGGCTATCCGTGAGGAGTTAAGGGATACAGGCCGTGGGATCCCTTGGAAAAGAAGGTCATCATTAGTCGGGATATGATTTTTGATAAGGAGTCAGTCCTACAAAGGCGAGCAGGCATGGAGCAGCAGGAGCAGGAGGAGGTCCAGCAGGGCGCTGCTGGATAGCTTACCTCTTTGATTTTGCCTCTTGCAGGTACTATGGGAGGACATGACATTCAGGTGGAGAACCTACCTAAGGTGTCTCCATAGGTGGAGAGGACTCGGACTGATGATCGAGGCAGAGAGGTCCAACAGGAGCGAGCTGGACTAAAGATTGATATCGGTGTTGCCCTACACAAGCCCAAGAGGACCATCAGGCAACCGAACCCATATGGCTTCAAGGAGATGCTGTCATATGCCTTGGTGACAGTGAATGGAGACCCATATACGTATCAGAAGATTATTGAGAGCCAGGACAGAGAGCGGTGAGTCCAGGCGATGTCCGAGGAGATGCAGTCTCTCCACCAGAACCAGACATGGCGATTGGTGCAGTTGCCACAGGGGAAGAGGCCCATTGGCTGCAAATGGGTCTACAGTCGCAAGGAAGGGCCTTCAGAGCAGGGAGGTATCAGATTCAAGGCGAGGTTAGTGGCCAAGGAATACTCCCAGAAGGAAGGCATCGACTTCAGTGAGGTCTTCTCTCCCGTCGTCAGACATACTTCCATCAGAGTGTTGCTGAGCATTGTAGCAGCTCAGGATTTAGAGCTGGAGCAGATGGATGTCAAGACGGCATTCCTCTATGGGCATTTGGAGGAGAGGATTTACATGGAGCAGCCACCTGATTTCAGGGATCCATGATCAGAGGGAAAGGTTTGTTTGTTGCAGAAGTCACTGTACGGACTGAAGCAGTCGTCGAGGCAATGGTACAAGCTGTTCGATTCCTATGTGCACAGCATTGGACTTTCCAGGTGTGAGTTTGATCCCTGTGTTTATGTTCAGTCTCTTGAGGATGGTTCTAGGGTGTTCCTACTCTTGTATGTGGATGACATTCTTATAGCATGCAAGAGTAGGAAGGTTGTGCAGGATCTGAAGGCATCCTTATCTCGGGAGTTTGAGATGAAGGATTTAGGTCATGCAAGGAAGATCCTAGGCATGGAGATTTTTAGAGACCGAGCCCAGAGGGTGCTGCATCTATCTCAAGAGGGCTACATACAGAAGGTCTTAGAGAGGTTCGGGATGAAGGGAGCAAAGCCGGCAGAGCTACCACTTGCCGGTCACTTCAGACTCTCGAAGACCATGGCGCCACAGACTGAGGTGGAGGCTTAGGAGATGGAGAAGGTTCCTTATGCTTCAAGAGTTGGGAGCTTGATGTATGCGATGGTCTGTTGTAGGCCAGACATCGCTCATGCAGTGAGTCAGGTTAGCAGGTTCATGGCGCAGCCTGGCAGGGAGCACTGGAGAGCTCTGAAGTGGATATTCAGATACCTAGCGGGTTCAGTTGGAGTTGGAATCTGCTACGGATAGTGAGAGGTGTAGTGGGATACTCTGACATGTTCAGGGAGGCTCGGGCTGATTGGTGGTTATGTAGATGCAGATTTCGATGGAGATGTGGATACCTAGAGGTCTATGACAGGCTTCATCTTTAGCCTGTATGGAGGTCCTATTTCTTGGAGATCGATTCTGTAGTCTATCACGGCCCTATCCACTACAGAGGTGGAGTACATCGGACTGACAAAAGCAGCTAAGGAGGCAATTTGGCTGAAGGGTTTGTTGACGGAGATGGGCCTTGCTCAGGAGGCCATTAGAGTGCACTGTGATAGCCAGAGTGCACTTCTATTAGCACAGAACTCAGTCTATCATACAAGGACAAAGCACATCAACATTCGGTATCATCGGATCCGAGAGCTTATGGAGGATGGCGAGGTGGAGCTGGTAAAGGTACATACCAAGGAGAACCCAGCTGATGCACTTACAAAGGTACTTCCACGGGACAGCTTTCAGAGATGTGTTGAGCTAATGCGGCTGATGGATAGAGTGGAGCTGGTTGAGGCCTTGGGACACCAAGGTGGAGATTGTTGTGATCCAGGTGGTGTGCCCAAGGCCCAAGGGACCAAGGCTAAGGCCAAGGTCCATCATTCATGAGGGCTTCATGGAGGTTCTAGGGCTAGTTGGGCCCTAGGTTGAAAGGCTGTGGGCCTTTCGGGTTCTTGAGGTCTAGGTTATGTGGGCCTCAAGGGACCAACTCTTTATGGCTAGGTCTGGGCCTAGGATAGGTGAGATTAGGTTAAGTCATAGGTGTACATGGGCTTGGATTAACCTAATCTCCCATAGAGTTGGTCAAGGGAGTTTTGGTTTTGGGTCACTTGACCCTGTGTTTATATATACATGTACTTGTATAGGTTTGATTAAGCCAAGAGAATATACAACTCTTTCTCCCAAGTCTCTCTCTCTCTTCTCCCTCTCTCTCCAAAATTCTCCATGCCCCAAGAGCAAGAAACCCTAGGGTTTCTCGCCGCCAGGTCCCAAAAAGGAAAGAAAAGCAAGGGAGGTGCTAGCCGCCTCCCCCTTTGTGCCGCCTACCAGATCTGCTATCCCCCTCTTGCAGCCACCCAAGCATCAGGTCTAGGATCTAAAATTTCTTGAGAAGAGGTTGGTACAAGTCCCTCTCAGATCTGGAGTTGGTCTGAGATCGTTTGAGGCACGGGTGAGATCTCCATCAACAGATCTATAGGAAAGGCTGCAGTAGGACAGATCTGTAAGGTCAGTCTCCATCTATCTTTTTCCTTATCTAGAATGCCCCGATTTGAGATCTATAAATTGAAAGACCTCAGTCCAGGCTTGATCTAGTTGGGTACCAGATCTTGAATTTTTCAGAGATGATTTCAAGGCATTCTTCATCTGGAACAAAAGGCTGACGAAGAAGACAGCAACCAGGCTGATTTCGTCAAGGGCCTTAGATCGAGTCCAGAGGTCTCCAGATTTATTTGTTGCTGGTTCCACTGCACCCAAGGTCTGTGGGAGGAGCCAGGATCATGCTCCAACATACTTGATCTCTTTCTTTGATCTTCTTCTTCTTTTCTTCTCTTACCTTTTTTTTTTGCTTTGTGCTGCTATCAAATATTAGGAACCAGTAACAAGTGGATACCCAACAGTCCTTGGGCGTGATGAAGAAGGGACACCCCAAGTGTGGGACATGTGGATGTCCAAGGAGAGAGAGAAGGGAGAGGAAGAGAGGGCATGGGGGGATCTCTAAGAGGCGTGGGGCTTGATGGTTAGATGCTTTAAGGATGTCAGGAGAGGTCTCCTTAAATAGACATGAGAATTGAATCCTATTCAATCAATACAAGTTCTACTTGCATTAGGTTTTCTAATAACTTAAGTTATTTAACTTTCATTAGAAATCCTATTAGGTGCCAACACTTGGATCCCTTGCACCCATTATTTCACACCCTCTTTTGCACCCAAGGGATGCCCCATATGAAATTGAAAGGTCCTCTAATCATGGAACATGCCCAACTTGATCCAATCAACGTGGCACACCATAATAACTATCAACGAGTATTAATTAGTGATTTGCACCCTAAATCAGCTGATCCAAAATCTTAAACGCCAAATAATTAGAGTTCAATGAATCTAATTCATTTAGGTTATTACCAAATAATTAAGTTTGAATTATCTTTTCAAATAAGAAATTCAAATGGAAAGAAAAAGGATCTAACCATGTGCTAGCAAGATTACATTAAACCCAATCGGATTTCTCTAAACCCAATTGATACTTCATAAGCTCAATTGCTTATTCCAGGCCTAATCCCTATGTTGTATGACCCCATAGATTCAATTCTATCTGGTAGTAAGATATACAATATCTCTATGAAAGTATTATTGAAACTCTTTTCAATGGGTCAGAATAATTCTACTCTATCTCATCAAGGATTATCGATCCAGAACAATCCTAGTAATCTCTCACAATCCACCAGTGACACCTAGCAGTATGTAATGGCAACTTAGTAGAACTAAAATAAACCTTTAGGTGTAGTTAATGTATGATTCAATCCTTCTATTATGAGTCCCGACTAGATGTCAAGTCATAGATAAATCACCAAACCTCAACATCAGCCATATGATAGATTCGATCAGCTCCAGTCCAAATGTGATTCCTATGAAAACTTTTTTCTATCAATCATACTACTATGGCCACAGATTCTTAGACTTAACCTCTTAAATCTCATAGGACTACTCCTTTCTATCAGGATCGATAGATCCAATCTTGATGCACACCCTAGTTCTATAGTAGACTAACTATCGCCAACATCTACTACAAAGGCTCATTGAGACCCATATTTATATGTCAATCAAACTCCAACAGCCTCACTGTGAGCAGTAGTGCCATCTCAAGTCAAAAGATCAGTTATACAACTATAGCATCGAGACAATCACTGATAATTGAATAGAAATCTAAGTGATCTCTCATATGGTCATGCTTAGTACTAGTTGTTCTCTAACAACTATTTACACTCGTCATCCAGTACCTCTTTACACTATAAACTAGAGACCCATCTATCCTGAAAGAAACAATCTGTGTGTCAATCTATCTGGATCGATCACCATCCTTATGATGATTCGATGATTGGAGCATTTAAGAATTAAATACATGTCTCTAATTCTCAACACTTTGAGAATATATATCGAAAGCTAATTCCATGGATGATTCAAGGACACATCACACTTGAATGAAAAATAAACTTATCCTTTTATTAATCATATCAATGTATTAAGTATAAAATTATGTCCTAGACTTATTACAATATATCAGCCATATTGGCTTCTAGGACATATATCTAATAATCTTCTACTTGGATTAAAATCAATTGGTCACAAATCTAAGTCCCATCTTCTCATGGTAGACATTGATTTTCGATTGGCTTAACTACTTTATCAGTAGATCTGCCATATTGTCCGTGGAGTCTACTCTTTGTATCTCAACATATTTTCTTTTGAGATTGTCATGTATGATATGATACCACCATTCGATATGCTTTGATTTTTGATGAGATCTCGACTCCTTAGCAAGTGCTATGGCTCCATTATTGTCGCAGTAAACTAGTATAGCATCTGATATCATAACCCCAAGTTTCATGATGAATTTTTTGAACCAAAAGCCTTCCTTTGCAGCATCCGAAGTAGCGACATACTCAGCCTCCATGATCGAATCGGCTATGATGGGTTACTTGAAACTCTTCCAGCTAACCACACCACCATTGCAAACAAACCCATATCCTGACATAGACTTTTTATCATCAGGATTAGACATAAAGTTTGAGTCAGTATATCTCTCAACTCGCAACTCAAAGTCTCCTTCAAAGATCAAGAATAAATTCTTAGTCCTTCTCAAGTACTTAAGGATGTTCTTCATAGCTATCAAATGCTCCTCACTTGGATTCGACTAATACCTGCTCGTGACACTCACAACAAGGGCAATATTAAGTCGAGTACACAGCATGACATACATGAGGCTCCTTATGGTCGAGGTATAAGGAATCCTACTCATGCACTGTATTTTCTTAGATGTGGTTAGATACATCATCTTGAAAAGATTAATACCATGCCTAAGAGGTAAAAATCTTCTTTAAGTATTTTTCATGCTGAACCTCTTTAGCATCTTCTCTATATACAGCTTTTGTGATAAGCCTAGTATCCATTTAGGTCTATCTCTATAGACCTTTATTTTAAAAATATAAGATGCTTCTCTTCGGTCTTTCATAGAAAATTTCTTAGACAATCATCTTTTGACTGTGGTCAGCATGGGAATATCATTTTTAATAAGAAGAATATCAACCATGTATAATATGAAGAATATTATGACACTCCCACTGATTCTTTTATATACACATGGTTCCTCTTCATTTTTGATAAAATCAAATGATTTGATCACATCATCAAAATGATGATTCCAACTCTGAGAAGCTTGCTTTAATCCATATACGGATCTTTACATCCTGCGAACTTTGTGATCACCATCACCAGATGTGAAATCCAAAGGCTGCTCCATATAGATATCTTCCTTAAGATATCCACTTAGAAAAGTAGTTTTCATATCCATCTGCTAGATTTCATAATCATAGTAAGCTGTAAAGCAAGCAAAGTGCGAATATATTTCAGCATGACTATGGGCGAGAAGATTTTCTAATAGTCAATGCTCTTGTGCTAACTATAACCTTTAGTCACAAGCCTAGCATTATAGGTCTCTACCTTACCATCGACACCTATTTTTCTTTTATAGATCCATTTACACCCAATGGATACAATACCCTCAGGTGGATGCACTAAGGTCCATACTAGGTTCGAGTGCATTGAGTCAATTTCTAACTTTATCGTATCTAATTATTTTTCAAAATCGATATCAGACATCATCTCATCAAAGGTGTTAGGATCATCACCATGATCTTTATCTCCTATAAAGAATATTTTCTTTACTTCTTTTGTAAGCATATCTATGTACCTTTCAGGAGATCGAGAGATCATGTTAGATCTATAAGGTGGTAAGGAAATATCAACTACTGGCTCACAGATAATGGGTTCCTGAGGATCTATAGCTCTTTACTCTTTAGAGACCTTCTCTTCGAGGTCAACTAACCTCTCACTGCTACCATCCTGGATAAAATATTTTTTTAGGAATATGGTGTTTTGACTCACAATCATATTATGATCTTATGAAAAGTAGAAGTAGTATCCAATAGATTCTTTAGGATATCCTATAAAATGAGCTATTACAGATCTATCCTTTAATTTTTCAGCCATCTATCTTTTGACATAGCTTGGACATCTCCAAGTGTTAAGATAACCTAGACTCAGCTTCTTATCGATCTCATACGATATGGTAGGAACAAACTTTGATGGAATTCTATTCAACAGGTGAATGATGGTTAATAAGGTATGTCCTCAAAGATATAAGGATAGTCAGTGAAGCTCATCATGGATCTGACTATATCCAATAGGGTCCTGTTTCTTCTTTCGGATACCTCATTGAGTTGAGATGTTTCAAGAGGAGTTCATTGAGAAACTATGCCATTATCCTTAAGATATCTCAAAAATTTTCAACTAAGATATTCACCTCTTCGATTAGATCAAAGAACCTTAACGGATTTGCCTGTTTGCTTTGCTACCTCATGTCTAAATTTTTTGAACCTTTCAAAGGCTTCAGGCTTGTGTTTCATCAAATACACATACCCATACCTAGACAAATCATTCATAAAGATAATGAAGTAGACATAACCATCCCTGACTTGCACATCAAATGGCCCACACATGTCAATAAGTACTAGGGCAAGTAACTCAGTGGCCCTTTCCCCATGTCCTACAAAGGATAACTTGATCATTTTTTTCTCAAAGACAAGATTCACAAGCTGGATACGACTCTAGGTTAAGAGAGCCAAGGATCTCATCCTTCTCTAGTCTATTTATTCTGTCCTCTCCAATATGGTCTAGTCTATGGTGCCATAAGTACTTCTGACTAATTTCATCTTTGGATCTCTTTTGGCCTACAACACTCACTATTTGCTCATTTAAGTTTACATTTGCATCAACATGCAAGTGATAAAGACTATCAATTAAAAGATTTTATACAATCAATTTATTTTATAAATAAATAGAATAAAATTTTTTATTAAATCTAATTTCAAAATCTTCCTGTGCTAGCACAGACGTAGAAATCAAATTTCGACTAGCTACGAAAATATAATAACAGTCAAATTTCTACTACAAGGGCTCATTGAGACCTATATTTATGTGTTAGTCAAACTCCAGCAGTATCACTGTAAGTAGCAGTACCATCTCAAGTCAAAGAATCAGTCATACAACTACAGCATCGAGATAATCACTGGTGATTGAATATAAATCCAAGTGATCTCTCGTATGGTCATGCTCAGTACTTGTTGTTCTCTAATAACTACCTGCACTCGTCGTCCAATATTTTTATATTGGTGTATTAGAGACCCATCTATCTCAAAGAAAATAATTTGTGCGTCAGTCTATCTGGATCTATCACCATCCTTATGATGATCCTATGATTAGGAGCATTTAGGAAATAAATACATGTCCCTAATTCTCTACCCAACTTTCTAACAAAAGAATCCTGTAAATACAAATGGGTTAATAGTTTTATGAATATATTTCTTGTAATGATATTTCTTAGATTACAAGGAATAAAGTTTTTGCTATCATTACTATTCTCTATAAATGACTTTAGAAAAGCATCCCTCATCATAGGGATGAAGATCTATAAAGATAGATCTAAGAGTTGCTTGGGTTATCCCAATCCACGTACACAGAGTATTTATGAGTAAAATTTAATTTATCATGTACACCATATATGAGATCGGATTGTTAGATGTATGCCCTAGAAGCCAATGTGGCTGACACATTATAATTAATCTAGGGCATAATTTTATACTTAATATATTAATATGATCAATAAAAGGATAATTTTTTTTTATTCAAGTGTAATGTGTCCTTGAATCATCTATGAAATTAGTTTTGATACATACTCTCAAGGTGTTAAAAATTAGAGACATGTATTTAATTCTTAAAGGCTCCCGATCAGAGGATCATTATGAGGATGGTGACAGATTCGGATAGACTGGCACACAAATCACTTTTTTTGGGATAGATGGGTCTCTAATCTACTATGTAGAGATACAGGATGATGAGTGTGGATGGTTGTTAGAGAACAACTAGCACTGAGCGTGACCACATGAGAGATCATTTGATTTCTATTCAATCGTCAGTGATTGTCTCGATGCTGTAGTCGTTTGACTGATCCTTTGACTTGAGATGGTACTATTGCTCACAATGAGACTGCTAAAATTTGATTGACACATAAATATGAATCTCAATGAGCCTTTGTAGTGGATGTTGGCGACAGTTAGTCTACTGTAGGAGTAGGATATGCATCAAGATAGGATCTATCAACCTTGATAGAGAGGAGTAGTCCTATGAGATTTGAGGAGCTAAGTTCATGAATCTGTGGCCATAATAGAGTGATTGACGAAAAAAAATTTTCATAGACATCACATCTGGATTTAAACTAATCGAATCTATCATATGACTGATATTGAGGTTTGACGATTTATCCATGACCTGCCATCTAGTCGGGACTCATGATAGAAAGATTTTATCACACATTAACTGTACCTAGAGGTTCATTTTGATTCTACTAGATTGCCACTATGTATTGCTAGGTGTTACTGATGGATTGTGATAGCTCACTAGGATTGTTTGTTGCTCCTAGATTGATTTTGATGATTACAAAACAGATTGAAGGGATACCAATACTTTTATTTGAAAAAGTCTTTGTGCTCTTCAGGGGCAAAATCATAATTTTACCAAAATCCTGATTTAATAGTATCATTTGGTAGAACAAAAGATTTGTGATCTATTGGTGAAAATTTTATTATTTTTGGACTTGTATTTTTGAAGTTATGCATGTTTGAATTCCATGAGTCGACTCATGAGTCAGCTCATGGCACAATGAGCAGCTTGGCACGCTGAAATTTCTGTTGGCACGCTAGATTTTTGGCTTGGCACGACCTGTGAGTCGACTCATGAGTCGACCCACAAGGCATGAGTCGACTCATGAGTCGACTTCTGCATGTTTGGGCCAAAAATTCCAGAAACCCATTTTCTGGTTGTTGCAACAGAGGTCGACTCATGAGTCGACCCCTGAGGCATGAGTCGACTCATGAGTCGACCCCTGCGACGGGATTTGTCCGCAACGGCTAGTTTTTAACCCATTTTAGGTGCTTTTAATGCTCATTTAATATGCTCTAACGGCTCTTTTTCTGCCTAGAATGTTTTCCTCTATTTCTTAAAGCTATAAAAGGTTTCAAAAGGTGGAAAACAAGAAAGAGATTGACAAGAGATAAGCAAGACATTAAGAAGAGAAAGAAAGAGATTTGAAGAGCATTCAGGAGGGCTTTCAAGAGCATTCAAAAGAGAGGGTTTCTCAAGCCAACTTTTCAGTCCTAATCAAGAGCTCATTTAAAGCCTTCAAGAAGCCTTCAATCAAAGCTCACCAACTCCTCAAGCGTTCATTCAATTCTTCATCCACTTTGAGGAAATCCAAAAGGGGCTTCTTCACTTGAGTAAAGTGTATTTAAAGTTATATTCGCTCATTAAAGGAGTTTTTCTTGTACTTATTTGTGCTATAAACTATTTTACTCTTTGTGAGTAATTATTTTTGTTTTGGAGGGGTTCCAAAACAAGGGAAGGTTGATCCGAACTTGAAATCGGAGTGTATTGGGTTGGCTTGTACCCGAGAAACAAGTGGACTAGCTTGGGATAGCTAGTGTCGGAGTTTCTGACATTTGTATTCGGGTTGAATACAAGTATAGTGGATTGGAATTCCCAAGTAGGAGCTTGGGGAGTGGATGTAGGTGCAAGGTTGGCATCGAACCACTATAAATCCTTGTGTTTGTGGTGTGCATTATTGTTTCTCTTTAACTCTTCATTATTTCCTTGCATTCTTGCTTTAGGTAATTAATCTTGAACTAAAGTCTTTCTCCTCATTCATTTAGCTTTTGACAAACACTTTCATAAGTTATTAGTTAAGCTTAAAATTTTTTAAAAACCCAATTCACCCCCCCTCTTGGGTTGCATAGCTGGGCAACAAGTGGTATCAGAGCCCAGTGCTCTAGCCCTTCTTTGATCTAAACAATCAAAGAGCCAAAGATCTATGGCAACCCATGTCGGTACTTCTCTAGCCGAGGGGCAATCCACCAACCGACCTCCACTTTTCAATGGGTCTAATTACACCTATTGGAAAGCTCGGATGAAGATATTCATACAAGCACTCGACTATGATATGTGGAGTATCATAGTGAACGGTCCTCACACACCCACTAAAATTATAGATGGTGAGGAGTCAACCAAACCCGAGAAAGAATGGGATGAGGTTGATAAGAAATTGGCACAATTAAATGCTAAAGCAATGAATGTACTTTATTGTGCTCTTGATGCTAACGAATTTAATCGTATTTCTACTTGTTCATCTGCTAAAGAAATATGGGATAGGTTAGAAGTAACCCATGAGGGAACAAATCAAGTAAAAGAGTCTAAAATAAATATGCTTGTGCATAAATATGAATTGTTTAAAATGGAGCATGATGAGTCCATAACTGTAATGTTTACTCACTTTACTGATATAATTAATGGTTTAAAGAGTCTTGGCAAGTCCTATACTAACAGTGAGCTTGTAAGAAAGATTCTCAGGTCATTGCCAAAAACTTGGGAAGCCAAGGTGACTGCTATCCAAGAAGCGAAGGACTTGAACACTCTACCTCTAGAAGAGCTTCTTGGATCTTTGATGACTCATGAGCTAAGCATGAAGCAACATCAAGAGGATGAAGTCAAAAAGAAAAGAACTATTGCCCTCAAATCCACAGCTTCTCCTGATGAAGAAACTGATGACACAGAAGATGAAGAACAGGATGAAGAGATGGCACTCATCACCCGGAGATTCAAGAAATTTTTAAGAAAAAGGAAACAGGGGATGAGAAAGAGGCCATTCACAAAAGAGGAACAAAGCAAAGAGAAAGAGAAAGATCAACCCCTTATCTGCTACGAGTGCAAGAAGCCGGGACATTTCAAATCCGAATGTCCACAACTGAAGAAAGGTCCCAAAAAGTTCAAGAAGAAGGCAATGATGGCCACATGGAGTGCGAGTGATGACTCAAGCTCCGATGAGGAAATCTCAACCGAACAAGCCAACCTGTGCCTTATGGCACACGAAAATGAGGTAATTTCTGAAATCCCTAGTGAATTTACATTTGAAGAATTGCATGAAGCATTCTATGATTTAATTGATGAATTAAAGAAACTAGGGATAAAAACAAAGAACTGAAATTGAAAAATCAGTCCTTAGTGAAACAAGCTGAAAGCCTTTCAATTGAAAAATCCACCTTGCTTCAAGAAAATCAAAGCTTAAAGAATGAAATTAACAAGCTGAAATCTATAGTAGATAAGTTTACCTTAAGTTCAAACAAACTAAATATGATTCTTGATAATCAAAAAGCCGTATATGATAAGGCTGGACTTGGCTATAACCCCTTGAAGAAACAAAAATTTCTGAAAAATATTTATGTAAACTATTCAAGTAACAAGTCTACCAATATTACTTGTTTCAAATGTGGTAGAGTAGGACATAAATCATACACTTGCCTCTTTAACAAATCTGCAAACATAACTATAAAAAAAATATGGGTTCCAAAAGGAACCATTTTGACTAACCAAAAAGGACCCAAGAAAGCTTGGGTACCTAAAACAAAAACTTGACTTTTGCTTGCAGGTGTGTCTAGCATCCCAAGGAGAAAACAGAAAATGGTATCTTGACAGTGGATGCTCGAGACACATGACTGGTGATGAATCATAATTCATCACGCTTGATGCTAAGGATGGAGGGATGGTCACCTTTGGAGATAATGGCAAAGGAAAGATCATCGGGATAGGTAACATTGGTATCACTCTCTCCAAATATATTGAAAATATTTTGTTAGTTAAAGGTTTAAAGCATAACTTACTTAGCATTAGTCAATTTTGTGATAAAGGGTATAAAGTTATTTTTGAATCATCTGTTTGCATTGTGACTAGTCCTATTAACGATGGCATTAAATTTATAGGACATAGACATGGCAATGTTTATATGATAGATTTAAATGATTTAGCCAAAATAGACATGCAATGCCTAGTATCCTTGAATGCTAAAGCTAATGAGACTAGTTGGCTTTGGCATCGTAGACTTGCACACATTAGCATGCATTCTCTTTCAAAATTAATTAAGAAAGAATTAGTTCTTGGCTTGCCTAAACTGAATTTTGAAAAAGATAGAATTTGTGATGCATGCCAACTAGGTAAACAAACTAGAGTTTCATTTAAATCCAAAAATATTGTTTCAACTTCTAGACCTTTAGAGCTTTTGCATATGGACTTATTTGGACCAACTAGAACCACTAGTCTAGGAGGAAAATGATATGATTTTGTAATTATAGATGATTACTCTCATTTTACTTGGGTTTTTTTTTTGGCACACAAAGATGAAACTTTTCATATTTTCACTAAATTTCACCGAAAAGTCACTAATGAAAAAAGATTTTCAATTCAAAATATTAGAAGTGATCATCGAACTGAATTTGAAAATCAAGACTTTGAAAATATTTGTGATGAAAATGAATTGGCCATAACTTCTCTGCTCCTAGGACACCCCAACAAAATGGGGTAGTTGAAAGGAAAAACAGAACCTTAGAAGAAATGGCCCGTACCATGCTTTGTGAAAGCAACCTTCCAAGATATTTTTGGGCGAAGCAATTAACACAGCATGTTACATTTTAAATCGTGCTTTGATTAGACAAATTTTAAAGAAAACCCCCTATGAACTTTGGAAAGGAAGAAAACCAAATATTGCATATTTTCATGTTTTTGGTTGCCGATGTTTTGTATTAAATAATGGTAAAGAAAGACTTGGTAAATTTGATGCAAAATCAGATGAAGCAATCTTTCTGGGTTACTCCTCCACTAGTAAAGCTTTTAGAGTTTTTAACAAAAGAACTTTAGTAGTTGAGGAGTCCATACATGTTGTTTTTGATGAATCTAATGATCTTCCTTCAAGGAAGAATGAGGGTGTTGATGATACAGATCCACTAATAGAAGGTATGAAGGAGATCACTCTGAAAGATTCAACAACTCCAGAGGACGAGGATCAAGAAGACAAACAAGATGAGAGAGGTGAAGAAATTCAAGAACAACCTCAAGGTACAAATGACCTACCCAAGGAATGGAGGTATGTTCACAACCACCCTAAGGAGTTAATTATTGGTGATCCTATGCATGGGGTGAAAACTCGTTCTTCACTTAGAGATGTATTTAATCATTGTGCTTTTGTATCTCAACTTGAACCAAAAACTATTGAAGAAGCTAAAAATGATCATAATTGGATTAATGCAATGCAAGAGGAACTTAATCAATTTGAAAGAAATAATGTTTGGACCTTAGTATCAAGACCTAAAAATTATTCAATAATTGGCACAAAATGGGTCTTTAGAAACAAATTAGATGAGCATGGTAATGTAATTAGAAATAAAGCAAGACTGGTTGCTAAAGGATATAATCAAGAAGAAGGAATTGATTTTGATGAAACCTTTGCACCTGTTGCTAGATTAGAAGCCATTAGACTTCTACTTGCGTATGCTTGCTTTATGAAATTCAAATTATTTTAAATGGATGTCAAAAGTGCATTTTTAAATGGATATATTGCTGAAGAAGTCTATGTAGAACAACCCCCGGGATTTGAAAATCATGCTTTTTCTGATCATGTTTTTAAATTAAATAAAGCTTTATATGGATTAAAACAAGCACCTAGGGCTTGGTATGATAGACTAAGCAAATTCTTACTAAACAATGGTTTTTCAAGAGGTAATGTAGATACAACCCTCTTTATTAAAAGAAATCAAAATGATATGTTAATAATACAAATTTATGTTGATGATATAATTTTTGGGTCTACTAATGAATCTCTTTGTCAAGACTTTGCTAAGCTCATGCAGGGGGAGTTCGAGATGAGCATGATGGGAGAACTTACCTTCTTCCTCGGACTCCAAATCAAACAAACAAAAGAGGAAATCTCCATCACCCAAAGCAAGTACACCAAGGAACTACTCAAAAGATTTAGAATGGAGAACTCCAAATCTATTGGCACACCCATGAGCCCCTCATGTAAGCTTGACAAGGATGATGAAGGTAAATGTGTAGACTTAAAATACTATAGAGGTATGATTGGATCATTATTATATTTAACTGCAAGTAGGCCTGATATCATGTTTAGTGTTTGTTTATGTGCTAGATATCAATCTAATCCTAAAGAATCTCATTTGAATGCTGTTAAAAGAATCCTTAGATACTTGAATGGTACTCAAACTCTAGGGTTATGGTACTCTAAGGACTCACAAATTGATTTATTAGGATATTCAGATGCTGATTTTGCTGGATGTAAATTAGATAGAAAAAGCACAAGTGGAACTTGCCAATTTTTTGGAGTCAACCTAATCTCCTGGTTTAGCAAGAAACAAAATTCGGTAGCACTGTCTACGGCTGAGACCGAATACATTGCAGCTGGAAGTTGTTGTGCTCAAATCTTGTGGATTAAGCAACAACTCGAAGACTTTGGAATCAAACTTAATAAAACACCAATAAGATGTGACAACACAAGTGCCATAAATCTATCTAAAAATCTAATTCAACATTCAAGATCCAAACATATTGAAATAAGACATCACTTTATAAGAGAACATGTTCAAAATAAAAATATAATTCTTGAATATGTTTGCACTGAAAATCAATTAGCTGATATCTTTACGAAGGCCCTTAGTGAGGACAGATTCTGTAAAATTAAGAGAAATCTAGGAATTCTTGATCCATATGCCTAAATATTTTTCAATTTCCAAAGAATTGATGTCAAAAATTCTTAGAGCTCAATTTCCAACATCTATCTTGGTCCCAAAAGCTCAAGTTTATCATTCTCAAAACTTGTCTTTGAGCAAAATTCTTTCTCCCAAAATTTTAATTTTTTTTGGAATTTATTCATATTTTTTCAAAATTTCTGAGCTTCATGAGTCAACCCCCTTGAGTCGACCCCATGGCAAACTTGTAATTTTTTCCAACTTCCCATGGGCTCCTTTTTATTTGGGATCCTGTTCGTGAGCCGACTCATCCTTTCATCTTCCTCGTTCCAAAAACCGACTTCCCCATTTCCATTCTCTCCAAAACCAAGGATCTAGCTCAAGGTTCTTCTCCCTTCTCCTCTCCACCATAAATCGCCACCTGGGAAAAGGGATTTTCGTGCTTTCTCCCTTTGTTTGAAATGGTTGGAGCGTGCCCTAGCACTCCTCCGTTCTTCTCTAATCCGCCTCTTCTCTCCACCAAAATCTCTCTCCATTCTTTTGTAATCCTTCTTCCACTCATCCACTTGATCCTCCAAGTCTCTCTGCCTGCTACTGTGGTGAATATGGCTCCAAAGATGAAGCTTCCACAAAGAAGAAAGTCGGTCCGTGAGCTAGAAGAAAATGTCCGAAGGAAAAGGCAAGCTGCTCAGTCCTCCACTGCTCCCACTCCGGCTTCTGTGTCAGCTCAAGGTCCTTCTCAATCATCCCTTAGCCCCAGTAAGAATCCTCTATCTGATAGGAAAGTTGAAACTGGAAAGAATGTGGATTTTCGGTTCTTTGAAAAAGAAGGTTTTACTTTTGAAACTAAAATTAAAAACCAAGGATGGGATTTCTACTGCTCCCTTAAGGAAGTCACTTATGTAGACCTAGTCAGAGAATTTTATCAGAATTTGCATTATGGGAATGGGTCAGTGACTTCAACAGTCAAGGGTGTTGATATTTGTTTGGATCCTAGTATATTGGGAGAAATACTACATTTGCCAAGTGAGGGTTACTCTTATATGGAACTCCCAGTAAAGGAAGAGGGGATCAGTGTTATTCTAGGGGGAGCCTACTCAGGGAGTTTGAATAAATTGGAAGCAAAAATTTTGTCTATTGAGATGAGGATCCTACATCAGTTGGTGACGAAGCTCTTCTTCCCTAGGAGTGGTAGGCATGATCTACTTTCCAGCAGAGACATTTGTATTATGTTTCATGTTATCACTCAAACCCCCCTGAACCTCCCTGCACTAATGATAGAGGCCATGAGAGAGACATTGAACAGATCTAAGGCACATTTGCCTTTTGGTATGGCCCTTACTCGAGTTTTTAGGAGGTTTGGAGTTAGCTTTGAGGGGGAGGCATCTACTAAGCTCTCTCATGTAGACACCTTCAACCAACACACCCTGCACCGAATGGGTTTTACAAAGACTGATGGTGGTTGGATCAAGGGTTCTGAGGAGAGAGCTGAGGAGAGAGCTGAAGACAGAGCTGAAGAAGAAGGTCCATCATCTCCTATCCATGACTTCAGGGCAGCATCACCAGATATCCAGTTCATTCCAGATCCAGAGGCTGGCCCTTCAGAGTTCACCAGGATGCCCACACCAGTACATCAGCCAGAGAGCAGAGCACCTCCATCAGAGTTCAGACTGGCTGATGATCAGATCGAGCAGATATCACCGCGTGTGGCTTCTTTGCTATCTAGTCAGTGGAGCACTACTTCATTTGCACCAGGGGCCACTTCATCTAATCAGACCATGACTCCCCATATCTCCACTGTGTTTCAGATGATATCAGATCAGTCTATCTGGTTTCAGCAGCTTGAGGACACCGTTTGAAGACTGACTGGCAGAGTTCTTGACTTGCAGGGGCAAGTCCTAGCTTTGGCCCATCCTCAGCCACAGGAGTCCACTATTGAGGTCACAGACCTTACTGCAGAGGCTGGCAGGCTCAGAGGTGCACTGGAGGGTGGATATGAGTTACTGAGGAGAGAGATCCGAGGCTCGAGTGACCATGCATCCACTCAGTTCACTGCTCTACTTCAGTCTGTTTCAGAGCACTGAACGTACTTGATTCCATCAGACTCACTCTTTCTGTCCAGTCCTTGGCCTCGCAGCATTCTCAGCCTCCTAGTTCATCTCGCTCTCCTGCTCGTGCCAGAGGCAGACGGGGTAGAGGATGCACTTCTGGTCGAGATCCATCAGCTCCTCATCCCATATCTGACGACTTCGATCCTTCTAGTCATGATCTTTACTAGATCCTAGGTGTCAGTGTCTTGTTCTGTCTAGGATCTATATTTTGAGGCCATGTATTGACATTAGCTAGTTGACTTTTATATTATGAAATATGTATTAAAATAATTATGGTTTTAATTATCTTTCACTTATATATCTACTCTTTGTAATGATCATCTTTTGGTTATATATATTCCCTTGTTGAAACTGCTTCTCTTTGTTGATGATTGCTGTTAATGATTGCTGTATTAAGGGGGAGCAAACATTAATGATTAGCACTAAAAGTATTAAAGAGAAAACATATTCAGAAAAAGAGGGGGAGTTAACCATGTTTGATGATGTCAAAAAGGGGGAGAAATTAAAGAAAAAGAAATCCATCAAAAGCAAAACCATAAATTAACCATAAATTATGAGAAATTAAAGAAAAAGCAACCCATCAAAGCAAAACCATAAATTAACTATAAATTATGAGAAATTAAAGAAAAAGCAATCCATCAAAAGCAAAACTACAAATTATCAGAAATTAATGAATGAATTGGAGAATTTAAAGAACAATATCAAAAGTAAAATGCTAAGTACAATGCAAATGAGCAACCTTTTAAATTACTTCTTTACATATGCTCTGATTTGCTTTAAAAATTTAAATATGCTCTGATATGCTTTAAAATTCCAACTTGCTCTGATACATCTTAAAAAATTTAACTTACTCTGATACATCTTAAAATTCTTAACTTGCTCTGATACATTGTAAAATTCTTACTTGCTCTGATAAATCTTAAGTTTAAAATGCTCTGATACACTTTTCAGATTAACTCTTAGACATGCATTGGCACACCTAATTATTTTTTTCTCTGATACTAAAACTAAAATTTTTCAAAATACAGCTTGCTCTGATAACAAAAATGAATTTTCTGCTCTAACACCAAAATCACATAATCCAATGAGCAAATTTTCAAATCTTTAAGCAAATGGGCAAACTATTTTTGTATATGACCATTTGGATAACATGCCAAAAGAATCATTTTTCTTTTCAAGCATATGCACTTATAATGCATTCTTTTGAAATTCATATTTCACATAAATGCTTTTGTTCAAGTGTTTTGTCATCATCAAAAAGGGGGAGATTGTTGCTCCTAGATTGATTTTGATGATTACAAAGCAGATTGAAGGGATATCAATACTTTTATTTGAAAAAGTCTTTGTGCTCTTCAGGGGCAAAATCATAATTTTACCAAAACCCTGATTTAATAGTATCATTTGGTAGAACAAAAGATTTGTGATCTATTGATGAAAATTTCATTATTTTTGAACTTGTATTTTTGAAGTTATGCATGTTTGAATTCCATGAGTCGACTCATGAGTCAGCTCATGGCACAATGAGCAGCTTGGCACACTGAAATTTCTGTTGGCACGCTGGATTTTTGGCTTGGCACGACCTGTGAGTCGACTCATGAGTCGACCCACAAGGCATGAGTCGACTCATGAGTCGACTTCTGCATGTTTGGGCCAAAAATTTCAGAAATCCATTTTCTAGTTGTTGCAACAGAGGTCGACTCATGAGTCGACCCCTGAGGCATGAGTCGACTCATGAGTCGACCCTGCGACGGGATTTATCCGCAATGGCTAGTTTTTAACCCGTTTTAGGTGCTTTTAATGCTCATTTAATGTACTCTAACGGCTCTTTTTCTGCCTAGAATATTTTCCTCTATTTCTTAAAGCTATAAAAGGTTTCAAAAGATGGAAAACAAGAAAGAGATTGACAAGAGATAAGCAAGACATTAAGAAGAGAAAGAAAGAGATTTGAAGAGCATTCAAGAGGGCTTTCAAGAGCATTCAAAAGAGAGGGTTTCTCAAGCCAACTTTTCAGTCCTAATCAAGAGCTCATTTAAAGCCTTCAAGAAGCCTTCAATCAAAGCTCACCAACTCCTCAAGCGTTCATTCAATTCTTCATCCACTTTGAGGAAATCCAAAAGGGGCTTCTTCACTTGAGTAAAGTATATTTAAAGTTATATTCGCTCATTAAAGGAGCTTTTCTTGTACTTATTTATGCTATAAACTGTTTTACTCTTTGTGAGTAATTGTTTTTATTTTGGAGGGGTTCCAAAATAAGGGAAGGTTGATCCGAACCTGAAATCGAAGTGTATTGGGTTGGCTTGTACCCGAGAAATAAGTGGACTAGCTTGGGATAGCTAGTGTCGGAGTTTCGATGTTTGTATTCGGGTTGAATACAAGTATAGTGGATTGGAATTCCCAAGTAGGAGCTTGGGGAGTGGATGTAGGTGCAAGGTTGGCACCGAACCACTATAAATCCTTGTGTTTGTGGTGTGCATTATTGCTTCTCTTTAACTCTTCATTATTTCCTTGCATTCTTGCTTTAGGTAATTAATCTTGAACTAAAGTCTTTCTCCTCATTCATTTAGCTTTTGACAAATACTTTTCATAAGTTATTAGTTAAGCTTAAAATTTTTTAAAAACCTAATTCACCCCCCCTCTTGGGTTGCATAGCTGGGCAACATTGTTCCAAATCGATAATCCTTACTGAGTTAGAGTGAAATTATTCCGACCCATTAAAAAGAGTTTCAATAATATCATGATAGAGATCATTGTATATCTCACTACCAGATAGAATGAACCTATGAGATCACACAACAAAGGGATTAGATCTAGAATAAAAAATTGAGCTTATGAAGTGTCAATTGGATTTAGAAAAATCCATTGAATTCATGGTAACCTTGCTAGCACATGATTGGACTCAATTTCTCTTTTTATTGAGATTATTTATTTGATAAGATAATTCCAACTTAATTATCTACTAATAATCTACATGAATAAGATTCATGAGACATCAATTATTTGGTGTCTAAGGTTATAGATCATATAAATTAAGGGTGAAATCTCTTATGGTCTCCTTGATAGTTATTATGGGGTGCCACTTTGATTTGATCAATTTGGATATATCCATTAATTAGAGAACCTTTGGTTTTCATATGTGGTATCTCTTGAGTGAAAAAGAGGGTGTCTAATTATGGATGCAAGGGCTCCAATAGTTGGCACCTAAGAGGCTTCCTAATGTAAGTTGGATAACTTAAGTTAATAGGAATCTTAATGCAAGTAAGACTTGTATTATGAGATTGAATAGGATTCAATCCTCATGCCTATTTAAAGGTACCTCCCTTAAAGTTCCTAGAGCATCCAAATCAGTAATCTCTTATACTCATAGGCTCTCCCTACGCCCTCTCTTCCTCCCCTTTTCTATTCTTTTGGGTGTTCTACATGCCCTTCCCTTGGGACGTGCGTCCCAAGGTGTTCCAAGCCCAAAAGATTTTGGGTGCCTCTTTTTTTAGAGAACATAACAAAGAAAAATTTTAGAGAAGAGAAGAAGAAGAAGATCAAAGAGAAAGATCAAGTGTTGATCGCGATCCAGGCTTCGTTCAGATTCAGTTGGCTGAATTTTGAAGAATCAAAATTCAGTTTATAGAGGGCTATTCCAGGATGATCTTGAGTGGATACTAATAGAGGTTAGATATTTATATAGCTAATAGAGAGCCTCATCTCTTTCAGATCCAGATTTGAAGAAAGAGATGGTGAAAAAAATATGTGATTTAATCATAATTTAAATTTCAGCAAATATCAATTTCAGCATATGAAATAGATCCATATGATTTTATATTTTTATACATGCAAATTTTATATTAAAATTATTTTAATCTTATTCTCACTATGGTATTTAGAAAATTAAATTTTTGAAACACATATGCATGCTTCAAATTCCAAACTCCAACAGTGGTATCAGAGCCACGGATTTTTATTTATTGAATTTTGACATACATATTTTTGAAAAATTTTAAAATCAATTATTTTTTTGATACATAAGATGTATGGATGAATCTTTAAATCTAAAATTTAATTTTAAATTTAATTTTAAAATATATAGTTGATATGTTGTTGTATGCATAGATCTAAATTTTGATCTAGAAAGAGTTCTAGTTAATATTCATGTAAAATATAGATGCATACATCAAATCTAAAATTTCTTTTATAATCTAAATTTTGATTCATATATATGATATATGATTGCATATTTTGATTATAAATTTATTTTTAATCTCATTTATGATTAGTATATGAGATATATGATATTATGCTTAGATCTAAAATTTTATTTAGATCTAATTATACATGCATATATATGATATATATTTGTATATTAAAATCTAAAAGTTATTTTCATATTTTAAAACTTACTTTCATGCAAAGAATTTAGATCTAAAATATGATTTTAGAATCTAAAATTTGTATTTGTGCAAGAGAGTTTTAGTCATGAAAAAATCAAAAATTAGGTCATATAATAGAATTACATCTAAAATTTTTGATTTGAGTTATATGGGTCTAATTCAACTAAGTAATTGGTCAAACTGAGTCAAGTATTGAATTGAGTTAGATCAATTAAGTTAATGATCATATAATTATTGTTGATCAAATCGATCGAGTTTCATATGTAGAATCGATTAATCAAAGAACCTAATTTGGCTCGTTGGTTTGAGTCTGATTCACTTGAGCTAATCAATTCTGATCAATCGATCTATTAGTGTCTAAGGTAAGTTAATGAGACATGATTATTTAATTGATTTCGTTAGCTGACCTGGCTAATTCATTGGTGTCTAAGGAAGACAATGGGGGGACCCCCATCATTCTTCACTTACCTAGCCAATTTGGAAGATTGGGTCTTGAATTAGATTACTTAGCAATCTGGTTTAGCCCATACCAGTTAGATCAGTCATATAATGACTGATTAGATGAGATCTAAATTCAAATCTCTCTTAAATATTAAGTCCATAGCTTTTCCACTATTGTAGATATGCGAGCGTGCTACCGGTGTTAATTGTTCTCAGCTGATTAAAGTGGTTCAATTACATCGAGAACATGCAACCACCTTATCAGCAAAAAGTTACTCCATCGAGATCAAGTTACTGCAACATGCTTAGTGAAGCATCTGGGCAAGGAGTTGCATATGTATCGGTGTGCATGTTACCAATAACTGTTAGGTGAGCTGTATGTCATTGGTGGGACTGCAGCACCCACTAGGAATCCTTTGTCACGTCAGGGTTTTCATTTTCTTTTCGAAGAGTGGAGGGATCCAAAAAATTAGTGGGATTCATTATTTGCATCTTAAAGTTCTTAAAAATAAATTAAAATATTAAGTACAAAAGTCTAACTTAAATCTTTACTCTCATAGTTAAACCATCATGTCAGCCTCAAACCTTCTAGCTGGCATCCTTGAAACCAATCATTTGATCGATAATAATTATAAAGACGGGCTCAAAAATCTCAAAATTATTCTGACCTCAGAAAAGTTAAATCATATTCTCGATCGGGATCCCGTTGTGTTATCAAACCATCCTACTGCTGAGCAGAGAGCTGCTTTTAAGAAGTGGACGGATGAAGACAGTCGGATCAAGTGTTATGTGCTGGCATCCATGTCAAACGAGTTTCAAAGCCAGAATGAGCATATGTCCACTATCCGAGCTATGATCACTCATCTGTAAGAGTTGTATGGTGAGTTGAGCCATACTACGCGCTTTGAAGTATCCAAAAGACTCTTTAACCTGAAGATGCATGATGGGCAGTCTGTCCATGAGCATGTATGACAGCGATCCAGGATATTGAGGAGCTTGGAAAGCTCGGACTAGAAATACAAAAGAAATTATAGATAGATCTGATCCTTCAATCCCTTATCAGTTCATATAGTCAATTCATTATGAATTTTTATATGAACAAACTTGACTGCACTATTCTCGAACTCATCAGCATGTTGGTCACTATGGAGGGTATCTTGAAGAGTTTAAGGGGTTCTGTTCTTGCTGTGGAGCAGACTTCTTCATCCAAGAGAAAGTCTGTTGGAAGGAAGAAGGCTAAATCTGCAAAGAAGCAGAAGAAAGAAAGCAAGCCAAAGAAGAAAGGTCCAAAGGTGGTGGAGGCAAAGAAAAAGTGTTTCTACTATCATGCTGAAGGCCACTGGAGGAGGAACTGTCCAAAATACCTGGAGAGCCTAAAGACCAAAAAGGATGATAAACCTTCCGAAGGTATGCTCGTAATTGAATCTAACCTTATAATTTCTTCTACTTTTAGCTGGGTATTAAACTCTGGCTTGAGTGCTCATATATGTACCTCAATACAGGGTTTGATTGAAAGTAGGAGGTTGAGGGAAGGTGACATGATCCTTCAGATCAGCAATGGAGCAAAGATTGCTGCAGAGGCTGTTGGTACTTATCCTCTTCGATTATCGTCTGACGTTAGATTAGATTTGAAAGACTATTATTATGTTTCTATAGCTAGTCAGAATTTAATTTTCGTATCTGTGCTAGCATAGAAAGATTTCGAAATTAGTTTCAATAAAGACTTTTGTTCCATTTATTTATGAAATAAATTGGTTGCATGAGGTCTTTTAATTGACAGTCTTTATCACTTGTATATTGATGCGAATGTGAACCTAAATGAGCAAATAGTGAGTGCCGTAGGTCAAAAGAGATTCAGAGATGAAATTAACCAGAAATACTTGTGGCACCATAGACTAGGCCATATTGGAGAGGACAGGATAAACAAACTGAAAAAGGATAGGATCCTTGGCTCTCCTTACCCAGAGCCATATTCAGCTTGTGAATCTTACCTTCGAGGAAAGGTGGCCAAGTTACCCCTTGTAGGATATGGAAAAGGGCCACAGAGCTGCTTGCCCTGGTACACACCGACCTGTGTGGATCATTTGATGTACAGACCAGGGGTGGTTGCACTTACTTCATTACCTTTATCGATGATTTGTCTAGGTACGGATATGTGTATCTAATGAAACACAAGTCTGAGGCCTTTAAAAAGTTCAAAGAATTTAGACATGAAGTAGAGAAGTAGATGGGTAAACCCGTTAAGGTTCTTCAATCTGATCGAGGCGGTGAATACCTTAGTCGAGAATTTTTGAGATATCTTAAGGATAATGGCATAGTCTCTCGATGAATCTCTCCTAGAATACCTCAGCTCAACAGAATATCCGAAAGGAGGAATAGGACTCTATTAGATATGGTCCGGTCCATGATGAGCTTTATTGATCTACCTTTATTTCTTTGGGGACATGCCCTATTAACTGTCATTCACTTGTTGAATAGGGTTCCTTCAAAGTCTGTTCTTACCAAACCATATGAGATATGGTTCGGTAAAAAGTCGAGTCTGGGTTATCTTAAGACTTGGGGATGTTCGGTCTATGTCAAGAGACAGATGATGGAAAAGTTAAAGGATAGATCTATTATAGCTCGCTTTATAGGGTGCCCAAAAGAATATATGAGATAATACTTTTACTTTCCACAAGACTACAATGTGATTGTGAGTCAAAATGTCATGTTCCTTGAAAAATAGTTTATCCAGGATGGCAGCAGTGGAAGGTTAGTGAAACTTGAAGAGAAGATCTCTGAAAAGTCTAGAGCAATAGATCTTCAGAAACCCATATTCTATGAGCCAGTAGTTGATGTTCCTTTACCACTTCGTAGATTTAGCAGGATCTCCCAACCTCCTAAAAGGTATATGGGTATGCTTATAGAGAAAGTAAAGGAAATGTTCCTTATGGGAGATAGAGATCATGGTGATGATCCCAATACCTTTGATGAGATGATGTTTGACATTGATTTTGAGAAATGATTAGATGCTATGAAGTCAGAAATTGGCTCGATACACTCGAACTAAGTCTGGACTTCAGTGGATCCACCTAAAGGTATTGTACCTATTGGATGTAAAAACTCCTTTCTGAATTGATATCTTAAAGAAGATATCTATATGAAGCAACCTATGAGTTTCATGTCCGATGATGATGATCATAAAGTTTGTAAGCTACAAAGGTCTATATACAGATTAAAGCAGGCTTCTCGGAGTTGGAACCATCATTTTGATTAGGTAATCAAATTATTTGATTTCATCAAAAATGAAGAGAAATCTTGTATATACAAGAGAGTCAGTGGGAGTGAAATTACCTTTCTCGTACTATACATGGATGATATTCTCCTCATTAGGAATGATATTCCCATGCTGACCATGGTCAAAAGATGGTTGTCCAAAGAATTCTTCATGAAAAATCTAGGGGAAGCATCCTATATTTTCGGAATAAAGGTCTATAGGGATAGATCTAAACAGATGCTTGATCTGTCACAAAAGTTGTACATAGAGAAGGTGCTGAAGAGGTTCAGTATGAAAAACTCTAAGAGAGGTCTTTTAACTTTTAGGCATGGTATTCATCTCTCCAAGATAATGTGTGCGACCACATCTGAGGAGATTCAGCGTATGAGTAGGATTCCTTATGCTTCAATAATAAGAAGCCTATGTATGCAATGTTATGTACTCGACCTGATATTGCCCTTACTGTGAGTGTCACAAGTTGGTATCAGTCAAATCCAGGTGAGGAGCACTGAATAGCTGTGAAGAACATCCTTAAGTACTTAAGAAGGACTAAGGATCTGTTCTTGATCTTTGGAGGTGATTCTGAGTTGCGATTCGAGAGTGTATTCTTGTTTGATTTACTAGAATGGTTCTGAGTAATCGATCAATGGAGGTTGAGTGTGCTATAGATGTATAGGATGAATTTTATTTTTAATATTAGTTGTAGAACTAGATGTCATGCCATAACACAATACTACAAAGACAATGGCACCATAGCCCTTGCTAAGGAGCCAACATCTCACTAGAAGTCTAAACACATAGAGCACCGATATACATGACTACCTCATGTCGAGGTGCGAAGAGCAGACTTCGTGGATAATGTGGCAGACCCACTGATTAAGTAGCTGAGCCAACCGAAAATAAAAGTCCACCTTGTAAAGATGGGACTTAGATTTATGACCAATTGGCTTTAGTTCAAGTGGGAGATTGTTAGATGTATGTTCTAGAAGCTAATATGGCTGACACAATATAATTAATCTAAGGCATAATTTTATACTTAATATATTGATATGATCAATAAAAGGATAAATTATTTTTCATTCAAGTGTAATGTGTCTTTGAATCATCCATGAAATTAGTTTCGATACATACTCTCAAGGTGTTGAGAATTAGAGACATGTACTTAATTTCTAAAGGCTCCCGATTATAGGATCATCATGAGGATGATGATAGATCCGGATAGACTGGCATACAAATCACTTTTCTCAAGATAGATGGATCTTTAATCTACTGTGTAGAAACATAGGACGATGAGTGCGGATGGTTGTTAGAGAACAACTAGCACTGAGCGTGACCATACGAGAGATTACTTGGATTTCTTTTCAATCGTCAGTGATTATCTTGATATCGTAGTCGTGTGATTGATCCTTTAACTTGAAATAATACTACTACTCACAGTGAGACTACTGGAGTTTGATTGACTTATAAACATAGATCTCAATAAGCCCTTGTAGTGGATATGGGCGACAGTTGGTCCACTGTAAGAGTAGGATATGCATCAAGATTGGATCTATCAATCTTGATAGAGAGGAGTAGTCCTATAGAATTTAAAAAGCTATGTCCATTAATCTGTGGCCACAGTAGAGTGATTGATGAAAAAGAGTTTTCATAGACATCACATCTGGACTTGAGATAATCGAATCTATCATATGACTGATGTTGAGATTTGACGATTTATCCATGACCTGCCATCTAGTTGGGACTCACAATAGAGGGACTGAATCATATATTAATTACACCTAGAGGTTCATTTTAGTTCTACTGGGTTGCCACTACATACTGCTAGGTATCATTAGTGGATTGTGAGAGCTCACTAGGATTGTTTCAGATTGACAATCCTTGCTGAGTTAGAGTAGAATTATTTTGATCTATTGAAAAGAGTTTCAATGATATCATGATAGAGATCATTGTATATATTACTACTAGATAGAATTGAACCTATAGGATCACACAATAAAGAGATTAGGTCTGGAACAAGAAATTGAGCTTATAAAGTATCAATTGGGTTTAGAGAAACCCATCGGGTTCATGGTAACCTTGCTAGCACATGGTTGGATCCAATTTCTCTTTCCATTGAGATTACTTATTTAATAAGATAATTTTAATTTAATTACCTACTAATAAGCTACATGAATAAGATTCATGATACTCCAATTATTGGGTGTCTAAGATTATGGATCATATAAATTAAGGGTGCAATCCCTTATGAATCTCTTTGATAGATTTTATGTGGTGCCACTTTGATTTGATCAATTTGGGTGTATCTATTAATTAGAGGGCCTTTGGTTTTCATATGTGGTGTCTCTTGGGTGCAAAAGAGGGTATCTAATTATAGATGAAAGGGCTCCAATAGTTGGCGCCTAAGGGGCTTCCTAATGTAAGTTGGATAACTTAAGTTAATAGGAATCCTAATGTAAGTATGACTTATATTATGAGATTGAATAGAATTCAATCTATTGGGAATAGTGTCTCAAAGCCAATTGTCAGCTTGTTGACGGTTGTGCTCATTTTTTGTATTTGTACATTAATTATCAATTAATAAAAATTATTTTGGCATTTTTCATCATAAAATGTTTCATCTTCTAATGAACTCCTATGTTGTGGTGAAGTCCTTAGGACTATTTAGACTCGACAAAGGAGGATTTATCGTTTAGTCCTTAAATCTGTTCGCGATCAAATGATATGTTGTTACCAAGGACGATAATGTTTATCAAATATAGGTCGTTGTGTGCCATATAGGTCGGTTGTCCTCTTAACCAATGAGTGTGGAGACACTGGTATGGCATATAGGTGAGATGTAAGGGTACATCTGCACTGAACGTGACTGACATCGAAGCTATTTCTGCTATCAAGATTTGCTCCGATGGAATATGGGTATAAATATTCCTCCGACCTGAGACTGCCATGGTGACTTGCAAGCAACTCACTGCACTTAGGCACTGGATTACCTGAATTTTTAATTCAGTGATGGAAGGCTGCTAGGTGTAGTCAAGTACTTGACTTGTTGGTGCGTGTGTCAAGATGGGATTGACCACTCAAGTTTTGGAGCTATGTACAGTCGTGTTTCAATTTAGCAAAATCTTGGCCAGGGTAGTCCTTGTGAGGAGTCACAAGACTGTTTGAGTTGAGCACGATTTGGATGATCTGATCAGGGTTGACAGTTTAACCCTGAGTCATCCTAAATATAGAGGTCAAAAGGATGAATTATACAGTAACCATATTCACGTAGGTTCTGAGTGTTGCGATTGCGACCATTCGACCTATCTAATCATCGGGTACCATTGCTAGATGGTCACTTCGATTAGTATATGAATTGGTTCCTGTGCTACCGGCTTACGTTCGAACCTGCGGGGTCACACACATTAGAGGTTCTTATCTGATCTGATGACTGATATAGAATCCTACATGTTTGGGACTCAATGATCGAGAATCAAGATTCTCTGATCACGAGTTCCACACATTATAGGTACCGGGGTCAAGAGTCCCACTGGTTGGAATTTTTCGATCAGATTTACATATCGATGAATTCTGATGCCTGATTGCCCTTCAGATTTAGACTCAATATTTATGAGAGGTTTAATTAGTGATTTGATCACTAACTAATTCAATTTGATTGAGTAATTATTTTTGGATCAAGTCCAATTGAATTAGATTCAGTTGGGTTTGACTCGATTAGGTTAAGAGTTGACCTAATCGTCGAGATGGTTTAGTCTCTGATTTGATCAGGGGTTGGGCTTAGTCAATTTTTGATTTGATTAAGATTTTATTGAGCTTAATTAAGCCTAATTAAATTAGATTTAAAATAGTCTAATTGGGTCTAACTTATTTGGTTCAATTAGGTTGGTTTAAATAATTAAACCACCTTGACCAAATCTCCATGCACCACCTCACTTCCATTGCACCCATTTGGATTCATGAGAAGAAACTTCTCATGAATTTTTTCTCATGCCAAGCCCTCTCCATGCCCTACTTTAATGTGCCAAATGGATGGATAAGGATGATTGGTTGGTCATTCAAATTCAAAATAAAGTTTGAATTTGAATGGGCAATCAATCTTTGCACCTTATCCTTTTTTTTTACGTCCTATTTATTACCTGAGAAAAGATTTCTCATGAAATCACTCCATGCACAATTTAAGCCATGCCTCACACCTTTAGTGGATAAGGGATGAGTTGGTGTCCATTTGAATTCAAAATTTGATTTGAATTTAAATGTGCAATTACTCATCTTTATCCTTTCTTTTGGATAAGACATTTGACGTTGTTATGAAAGGAGGAGAAGAGTGGGGCGTGCAAGAAGAATTTTTTTTTTTTTGGAGAAAAATTTTGGGGCATGAGAAGTTTTGTGCATGAGAAGGAAGTCCATATCCTTCCAAGAGAAAAAGAAAGAAAAGAAAGAAAAGTGGGTGCAAGGTTTTTGGTGAGTTCCCTAGAGTTTTAGCCTAGGGTTCGGGAAGTGAGAAAGTGAGCTACAAGTATCGTGAGCCCCCAAAATCTCAGAGAGATCTTCAACATCCTCTCAAGCACATCTGTTGATGATCCAGAGCATTTGAAGAATTGACAGACATCGATCGAAGGAGTTCGATCAGCATCCACCATCAAAAGGACTCTACAACGAGCTAGCACTCATGAGGAGTCGATCAGACTGGGAGCTTCATGTGGATGACCCACAGAAGCCAGACACACTGTGTGGCTGCATCATGATGATCAGACTCTCTCGACGGTGATCAGATTACGGCGATCTACTACCCATACAAAGGTATTATGTTCTGAACACATTACAGTAAAGTGTTTACTATTCGAATTTGAATTTCAAATTTAAATGAATGCATGCTATATATCATATTTAGATCCTAGTGTAGGATAAATTTATGTTAATTAATTAGATTAATTAATATTTTTCTGCTGTAAAATCATAATTTTAAAAAAAATTTAAAATTATCATTTTACCCCTGCACTGAATTTTCTCCAAAACAATCCTCATGCCTATTTAAAGAAACCTCTCCTAAGGTCTCTAGAGCATCCAAACCAGCAACCTCTTACACCCAAAGGCTCTCCCCATGCCCTCTCTTCCTCCCCTTTTCTCTTCTCTTGGGCGTTTTACACGCCATTCCCTTGGGATGCGTGTCCCAAGGTGTTTCATGTCAAAAGAAGTTTGGGTGCCTCTTTCTTGCTGGTTTCTAATATCTGATAGCATCATATAGTAAGAAGAAACTTTAGAGAAGAGGAGAAGAAGATTAAAGAGAAAGATCAAGTGTTGATCACGATCTAGATTTCGTTCAGATTCAGCAAGCTGAATTTTAGAGAATCAAAATTTAGATTATAGAGGGCTGTTCTAGAATGATTTGAGTAGATACTCGTAGAGGCTGGATACTTGTGTGGCTAACAGAGAGCTTCATCTCTTTCAAACCCAGATTTGAAGAAAGAAATTGTGAAAAAGGTATGTGATTTGATCATAATTTAAATTTCAGCAAATATTAATTTCAGCATATGAAATAGATCCATGTGATTTAATATTTTTATGCATGTAAAATTTAGATTAAAATAATTTTAATCTTATTCTCCACTATGGTGTTTAAAAAATTATGTTTTTGAAATACATATGCATGCTTCAAACCCCAAACTCTAATACGAATATGATATACTCATTAGGGGTAGTTAGTAGATACTTGTAAGATTTGGATGAGAATCACTAGTAGGTCATCCTTAAGTATTTGAGAAATACTAAGGACTGATGACTCGATTATGGAGAATCTGACTTAAAACTTGTGAAATTTGACTCCAATTTTTAGTGGGACATAATAATAACAAGAACGTATCGGAATACATCTTTATCCTAAATAATGGAGCAATCTGCTGGAAAAGTTTCAAACAGAACAATATAACCAATTCAATTTGTGAAGCAGAATTCATTGCAGCATCCGATATTTGTAAGGAAGCTATGTGATTGTAAAGGTTAATTAGCAAGCTGAGAGTGGAATCCTCCAATGATGGTCCTACAGTATTGTACTACGCCAGAGCCATAGCTCATGCCAAGGAGCCGAAGTCTCATTAGCTTACCAAGCATTTTGCATTGCTACCACTTTATTCGAAAAATTACGGATTGAGATGACATCGAACTTTAGAAGATTGAGGAAAAGAGAACCTGACCAATCCATTTACTAAAGCATCAGTATCTAGGAGTTCGATCATTAAAAATCAAAAATGAGTATATGATACTATACTGATTAGCCTTAGTCCAAATGGGAGTTGTTGGAAATTGTATTCTAAAGCCAATCATTTGATGATTGTGCTAATTATAAATGTATATGAATTAATCAATAATAAAAATTATTTATCCTTTTTATTATAAAATTATTTATCCTTAGGACTACTTTAATCAATAATAGAAGATTTATCACGTAGTCCTTAAACTGGTTCATGACCAAACGATATGCTATTACTAAGACGATAGCGATTATCAAGTATAGGTCATTATGTGCCTTGTATATTGGTTGTACTCATAACCAAGTGGTGTAGAGACACTGATATGGCATGCAAGTGAGATGTAGGAGTATATCTCATTGAACATGACCAACTGTGGAGCACTCTGCTGTCAAGAGTAGCTCATGAAGGGTATGGGTATAAGTGTCCCTCCAACCTAAGATCATCATAGTGATTTGCAAGCAACTCACTGTACTTTGATATCGGACTATCTGAATTTTTAATTCAATAATAGAAGACTTCTGGGTATAGTCAAATACTTGTTAAGTCAGTGTGTGAGTCAAAAAGAAATTGACCCCTCCAAATAAGTAGGTGTTAATGCATTACTATATTTCAATTTGGAAAAACCAGGGCCCGAATAATCTATATGATGGATTTGAAAGATTAAAATATAATATGGATGACTAATCTAGGATTGACAATTAAACTCTAAGTCTCCTTGAGCATTAGGATCAAAGAGATAAATTATACGGTAACCATGCACTAGTAGGTTCCTGAATGTTGCTTTGCAATCATTCGACCTATCTAGATATCGAGTCTCATTGCTAGATGGTTACATCAATTAGTTTAAAAAATTATTTCTGTGCTACTGGCTTAGATTTGAACCTATGGGGTTACACTCAAAAGAAGTTTCTGACTGATCATGTGATTGATCAATGATTGAGAATCGTTCTAGGATTTAATTGTCAATTCGATTGATGATTAATTTTGTGCAAAAGTTATAATAAATTAATTTACTAATTATGGATGAATTAAAGAAAGATTGATTATTAATTTTATTGCTAATTAACTCAATTTGATTGAGGTTTGGATTAAATCTAACTGAATAGGATTCAATTTGGTTTGATCCGATTAGGTTATAAGATGACCTAATTCCTAAGGATGTTCGATTTCTGGTTCGAGCTCGATTAATTTTTAATTTGATTAAAATTTAATTGAAATTATTTACTATCTAATTAGATTAGATATTTTAATTAGGTCTAACCTAATTTGGTTGGATCAAAAATTTAATTAAAAATAAATACAAACTCAAATTTGAATGGAACAAGAACACCTCATGCGCCACCTTTCACATGCCTTGCTTTTCTCCACATATGAAAATGGTTTTCACATGAAATTTTTTATGCCAAAAGGTGTGTGATTCTTTCTTCTGATGCTCTTTGGATCAAGATTTGGTTGGTTCAAGTTTGACTTCGAATTGGTTTGAAATCAAGCTTAAATCAAGAGTCCAAGTTTTGTGGGACTCTTCCAAGCTGCTGACCAGCCTTTTTCTCATGCATAAATAAATTTTTGTGTGATTTTTTTTGCACCAATCTATATTGTGTTGCCCTCCTTTCTAATTTTCTTATGTGTGAATTAAATTTGATTTAAAATAAAATTTAAATTTGATTTGAATTCATAATAAGATCAAAGACTGTTTGAAGCTGAACCAGATTATCCAAACTCTACATGAGACGCCACCTTTGAGAAGGGGAGATTTTTGTGCACCAAACCACTTTAGATATGGCTTGAGAAAACTTCAGAGATTGCATGAGAGATCTGAGAAAGAGGGGTGGGCATCCGTGCATGAGAGAATAAGAAAAAAGATCCTCTTTGGGGTGTGAGATCCAGGGTGGGGGTTCTAGGGTTTCCTAGTTCTTATTTTGTGGGAGAGAAAAATAAAAAACAAAATTATTTTTCTTCTTCCATACCATCTCCTCTTTAGAAAGCTCCTTTTTCTAATATGAAAGTATCCATTTGATATGAAGAAAGGAGTCTTCATCAGCCATCTAAAGCCTTCATTGCGAGCTAGCACTCCCAAGAAGGATGATCTATTTGGGGTTTCGAGTGGATTACCTGTAGAGGTTGGATATGCTGTGTGGCTACTCAATATCAGAAAAGATATCCTACCACATCCACCAGTAGCAATAATTATCGATCCATGATCAGGTAATGGATTCTGAACTTTTTGGATCAGATCTAAGCATTAGATCTGATTCAAGGCATAGATATAATCGATGCAGTCTTTTTTTTCAAATCAAATTTTTTTGTGCAATATTTTCATATCATAGATACTTAAGAAGATAGTTTAGATCTGATCAAAAATATGTTTAAGAGATTAAATTATTTAATCTATTGCTTCCACTATATAAAAATTTTAAAAATTATATGCTTTGAACTGCCTATTTTCCAACAATTGCAGTAGTGGTGATTAAGATTGAAGATGAAGAAATAGGCTCAATTAAGATGGAGATCAATCAATTCAATGGAAAGAGTAATTTCTCTTTATGAAAAGTGAGGGTGAAGAATATGCTCATCCGGCATAGGTGGATCGACTATCATAGAGGTACAGGATTGGAGGCGGCTCCAAATGTAGGTGGTAAGTACGATTTGTTTCTACCTAACGGATGAGATGATGATCCATATTCTTGATGATACTTCTCTGATGGTGCTATGATCGAAGCTCGAGGAGTTGTACATGGTGAAGTCTCTCACCAATATTCTATCCTCTAGAGATAGTTCTACCGGCTACAGATGACTGAGGGATAGAGTGTGCAAGAGCATCTTAGCCACTTCCATAAAATCCTCACCGACCTCCTTAGTGTTGGTGAGAAAGTTGAGGAGAAGAACATTGCTTTCTCTTTCTTCCTCCTCTTTATAAATTCTTGGTGACTGCTCATCTAATGGGGAAGAGCACCATCAAGATAGACAAGGACATCATGGCGATTCTTAGGCCGAAGAATCTTACTTCGAGCACAGGCAGCAGCTCAACTTTGGCAGTTTCTAAAGGAGCAGGAGGCGGTAGATGGAACGACAAAAGATCATGATGAGGGTGCTCCATGTCCAGGGTGAGGGATTTGAGCAAGGCCAGATGTTATCAGTGTGATGAGTTAGGGCATCTAGCTAGAGATTGCCCTCAACTCAGGAATCGGATGAGGGCTACTACGGTGATGGCCAGTAGCGAGTCAGAGGATGATGTCTTGGAGATATTTGATGAAACATCTACATCTTTCTAGCAGTGAATTTTAGATTCTGCATGTACCTATCATGTATATTGCAGAGAGGAGCAGTTTGGCTCCTTGGAGAGTAGTGAGAGCACTGTTTATCTGCCAGATAGATCGAGATATGCGATCAAAAGTATTGAGATAGTCAGCTGGAGGATACATGATGGTACAGTGAGAAGATTGGGAGAGGTCCGATACACATCTGATTTCAAGTGGAATCTTATCTCACTGAGCAAACTGAATTTGAGAGGCTATAGGATGGTAGCTGATGGATAAATCCTGAAGGTGTTACACGATGAGAGGATTATTCTGGAAGAGAAGAAGAGAATGAGAGGATATTATTACTTGGTGAAGAGCCCAGTGCAAGATGGAGTTTTAAGAGTCAGGAAGAGCCCAAAGTGAGGTGGAGCTCCAAGTAGAGGTGGATCGGGTATGAGATGCGAGACTCGAGAGGGTGAGAGGCGATATCGCAGGGTGAGATTCCTATTGCTGCAAAAGGATACGTTGAGCAAGTCTCAGTTTAGGAAGAGCATGGCATACAACGGAGATGGGATCGAGAAACTTGGCTCAACTTCTATATTTGTCCATCCATGATCAGCAGGTGATTGCCTCAAGACATGGGGATGAAGAGATCTAGAAGCTCTTAGAGTTAGGAGGAGATCGAATATTGAGTCGAGATAGAGATTGTTAGAAAATACACCTCAAGATTCAGTCCACAAGGAGCCCACAGTGAGATCCGCAATGATGAATGGAGTCCAATGAGTCTAAGAACAGGCTCAAACGGAGTATAGATGGCGAAGATATGCAAGAAAGAAGGCCAAGGCATGGTGGCATGGCCCTCAGGGAGGCGGAGGCCGATGGTGGTGTGGCTAGGCCCGGGCATAAAGCCCAGGCACCCGCATGGCCCACCGTGCATGTAGTCCACACACGAGTGCAGCCCAGACTGCGCAGCGCACGGTGGTCCTCTGCACCAGTGATGTTGGTGCGGTCCATGGGGGCCGTGATGAACTAGGAGCTCGTTTCCCCTGGGTTTCACATGGTCCATGGTGGACTGATGCCATTTCCTATAGGGTTTCTCACAGTCTAGGGTGTTTTTCATGGATTGGATGGCCTGTTGTGTGATCCAATGGCTCCCAAAGTGTTGTAGGTTAGATCTGATGGTTCAGAGGCATGTTCATGTGATAATCGGAGTGCATATCTGATTAGGGCTCAGATTTAGGTCTTTAAAGGGCCTGCGGACAAATTGAAAGGTGTTATGGCTTGGTGGATTGACATAGGATCTTGAGTAGAAGTAGCAGCCCAGAGCAGAGCAGAGGCAGCAGGAAGACCCTAAAGAAGCGTTGATAGAGAGTAGGAGTAAGGGCTTCAGATAGACTGTCATGCAGCAGACAGAGGTCACTTCATGGGTTCAAGAGGTCTTTCAAAAGTGAGAGCTTTTGTGAGAGAGAGCTTCTTGTGAGAGAGAGATTGGGTGTATGAGGATTGAGGGTGTGATCTCCTCTTATAACTTTCTCTTTACTCATAGTGAAGCTTACATGCCTTATGGAGACAAACCTTTTGGATGATCCACATATTTGATTGTTTGTATTTTTATTTCTTTTTTTTCCTTCTACGATGTATGGTATCGAAAATATTCTATGAAGGTGGTGTCCTGAACAGACATCCCCAATAAGTGGTATCAGAGTAGGTGATATTATAACACATATATGAGGTCATGATCCTTAGGATGACATTATCTAATGTCTGGATCGATTTGCAATGAGCTTAAGTTGGAATTTGCTAGGTTGGCTATTGTTCAGGATTATGGACTTGTACTATTTTCCCTTAAGTTGGATCTATGATGTGGTTTACTTCATCTAATTGTAGGCCGAAGTGCTTTAGTTAGCGAAAAGTGGCTCACCCAAATGACTCACACCCAAATACTTCCCTCCAACTCTCAAGCCCGAAGTGGCTTACTAACTTCGGACAATGGGGGTTGTTTGCTGGGGGAGCCATTTTTGGCCATCGGACATATTGTTGGATTTCTACAGGTGCTAATGCATGTAGATCTCAAAAATTTTTAAATCCAAAATGTAGTAAAAAATCAGATTAAAATATGTTTAATCTAAGCATGCATTCATTATATGAAAGTACCTATGGATCTAGTTCATATGCTAAAATTAACATAAACAAATTTTAGTAGAAAGAAATCAAAGCCTGTGATCAACTTGCATACCTAAAATGCTTTTCTTTTGCCTCAAACCTATAACTGGGGTTGAATCTAATTTAATCCCTGGATCTCAGGATTGAACAGATTCTGAATCAGTAGCACAAGTGTCCTGCTTTCACGAATATCCACAAAGCTGATTTGGATAGGCTCCTCTTGATACAACTCACTTGAACTCAAATTTGAATAGGCTTGAACCAAGTCTAAATAAGGATCAACTCTTGATTCTCATTTTTTTAATTTATTGAAATCAACTCTGGATCTTTTTTCCTTGATTCTTGAAGAAACCAAGAACTAATCAAAAAGTGGTTGCAACAACCAAGAATTAGTTGCAACAACCTTGCAACTAACTAGGATGCAAGGAGCCAATAATTGACACCAAGAGCCATAAAGAAACCACCCACTTCCTTAGATCCCCTAGAGAGAGGAGATTGAAGAAAAAAAAATTGCCTTTTTCCTTTGTAGGAACTTCCAGATTTCATCAAATTTAGGATGGAATAATTTAATAATTTTATCCTATGCTATTTCAAATCTAATGTCTGTTAAATCTAATTTTATTATCTGATATTTAAAATCTAAAATTAAATCTAAAAGTATAAGAAGTATAGACATGCCTCAAGGGTAATCTGATTACCCTGTAGATGAGCTCAGCACAGCCCGAGGTTCTGATGTAGCCACGCAAGTACCTGGCCTCTACTGGTATCCACTCAGGTAGGACCTAGAATGTCTTCTTCTCGCAAATCTATGCTCCAAAAAATCAGATCTCTATCTAATTTGAAGTACTTCAGATTTTCTTCTGAAGTTGGAGCAGCAGCCTGTCGAAGATGTCCTGCAGCCTTCTTGTTCCAGGCATCACCACACCTTTTCCTTGCACCAGATGAATGTCCAACTCCTTGGATGTGAAGAGGGAAGATAGGAGAGCAGGGAGGATGTGGAGAAAAAGGGAGGGGGAAGCAGCTATTCGGTTTGGTGCATAAAACAACTTTCTCCTTAAACCCTAGGCGCAGAAGGGTTTATATAGATCCTGTATGCTGCGCAGCCACATCATTCAACCAATCAAAAAATTTTAATAAATTTTGAAAAAATTCTGATTGATTGCTTGATATCATCTGATCACATCAGATAAGAACCCAAGCCTCTATCTCAAAGTTGGCACCAACACTAGATAAGGACAAAGAGATGTTGGTGCCAAAGAGTCCAATCTTATCAAGACTCTCCAACCTTATCCACTTGGGGCGCCCACTTAATCCAATTGGGCTCATGCCATAATTTGATTATCGCATCCAATTTGATGTGGTTTGGCTCCATAAAAATCCTCCAATAAGCTCTTGCCAAGTGGCCTTCAATTTAAGACCCATATGTCAACTTTTGACAAATGTCCTAAAATGAAATTGACAGGTGACAGGAATTAGCAGGTGCTTGTCTTAAATTTATCTCATGAATTAAGACAAGACTTTTTTGAGCTGGACAAGTTTTATTTAGACTGAGAGAAATCTTTTAAGGTTCTCTGGATGAGTCAAATCACATTTGGCTCAGTAGAGACAGAAAAGATTACACGAGAAGAAAGTTAGACTCAATCGTGTGCTAGCACGATTTCCTTGAACCTAATTGGATCTTATCCAAATCAATTGGGTTAGCCCAATTGATGACATCCAGATGCTAACCCTTGTTTGTGTGACCCAGTTAGGTTCAATTCTATATGGTAATGAGACATGTTGTGATCTCATCATCGACATCATCGAAACTCCTTTCGATGGACCAGAACTCTTCTGATTCAGACAATTAGAATGATCGATCATTAATATCATTCTAACTGCTCTCAAAATCCACCAGTGACACCTAGCAGTATGTGATGGTAACCTATCAGAACTAAAGATGAACCTCTCAGTGTAGCTACCTGTGTGATTGAGTTCCTCTATCATGAGTCCCGACTGAATTAGGGTTAAGGTGAACTCGTCAAACCCAACATCAGTCATATGAATCAATCGATCGATCCGAGTCTGATGTGAAACCCCAATGAAAAAATCTTTTTCCATTATTTCACTCTACCATGGCCACGGGCTTAAGGACTCGATCTTTCGATCATCATAGGACTACTCCTCTCATCTATCGAGGTTGATAGATCCCATCTTGGTCCAATCTAGTTCCTACAATGAATATGCTACAGCCAACGTACACCTCAAGATTTTGAATAGCTAGGAGATCGAGTTATAGTGTAGTCAAACTATAATACACTCAAGGTGAACTATCGATGCACCTCAGATCAAAGAACTAGACACACAACTGCAGCATCGAGCTAGTCATCGACGAGAAGGTAGACTTCCTTATGACTGCTCGAGATAGTCATGCTCAGTACTCTCATTCTCAATGAATATCTGTATTCTCGCTCTGGTGTCTCCATACCGTAGACTCAAGATACATCTACCCTAAAGAAGCGATCGTACACGAACCTTCCGGATCAATCACCATCCTTGTGATGATCCTATGGTTAGGAGTGTTTATAAGTTAGTTATGTAAATTCATGCCTTAAATTTTCAACTCTTGAAAATATGAATGGACATTCCTACTAACTCAAAAGATATATCACAGACGCAATGTACACAATGTGATAGAAGAATAACATATTTATTGATTTATAGTCAAAATTATAAATTTGCCCTTAGATTTGTACAGGAATGTATCAGCCATCTGGCATCTAGGGCACACATCTAACAAACTCCCACTTGATCTAATGCCAATTGGCTACATATCTAACTCCCATCTTCTCAAGGTGGACTTTGATCTTTTGCTAGCCTAATGGCTTTATCAGCGGGTCTGCCACATTGTCTGTGGAGTCGACTCTCTTAACCTCGACATAACCCTTTTCAAGGTAATTACGGATCAGATGGAATTGCCGCTCGATGTGCTTGGACTTCTGGTGAGATCTTGGCTCCTTAACTAAAGCTATGGTACCATTATTATCGCAGTAAAGAGGGATGGCATCTAATGACATCACTCCAAGCTCCGTGGTAAATTTTTTGTACCAGAATACCTCCTTCGTAGCTTCCGATGCAGCAATATACTCTGCCTCCATGGTGAAATCAGCAATCACCGTCTGCTTGAAATTCTTCCAGCTAACTGCACCACCATTGCAAATGAACAGACTTTCAAATGTTGACATTCGATCATCTATATCAGACATAAAGTCTGAGTTTGTATATCCCTGAATCCGAAGTTCTCCATTCCCAAAGACTAGAAACATATCCATAGTCCTTCGCAAGTACTTAAGGATACATTTCACAGAAGTCTAGTGTTCTTCACCTGGATTTGACTGATATCTACTTGTGACACTCACAGCATGGGCTATATCAGGTCGTGTACATAGCATGGCATACATGATGCACCCTATTGCCGAAGCATAAGAGATTTTGCTCATGCATTCAATCTCCTCAGGTGTGCTAGGGCACATCTTCTTGGAGAGATGAATGCCATGTCTAAAAGGTACTAAACCTCTTTTGGAGTTGTCGGTGCAGAATTCCACGAAGTCAGAGTTGCTGGAGTTGAGAAGATCGTGGCCACCGTCGGGACCTACAGAAAAGTCTAAATCGGAGTTGGGGGTGCTCCGGTAAGACCCTCCGTTGCTCAAGTCAGTACTCTACTTCAACAGAAATGGAGTGCTCGAGCAAAAATTTTGGCAGAGTTTCGAGATAGAGTTTTTTGAGCTTAGAAAAGAATGTATCTGGAGATTCTTATTATAGACAGAGAGTGTAACTGACTGACAGCGACATCTGTAACCATCTAGTAGTGGGCCGTTCAAAGCCGTGCGGAGTTTGTTACGGAGAGCAGTGGTGTTAGAGGTCGTTCAGGGCCACGTGGAGCTTGTTGCGGAGAGTGGAGTGGTGTCCGTTGTTGTGACTTGCCAGAGAGTGGTGGAGCTGCATGGAATCCGTTGCAGAGAGTGGAGCAGGGTGGCGGTTCTTGTTGTGGCTTGTCAGAGAGTGGTGGAGCCACATGGAATCCATTGCAGTGAATGGAGTAAGGTAGTGGCCCTTGTCGTGGCTTGCCAGAGAGCTTGGATCTGTCGACTGAAGCTTGGCTGGAATGCCTGATGGAGCAGAATGGTCCTTTACATCATCACTCTAGGAGAGGCTCGGGTGTTTCGAGGTCGCTGACTAATCTACCATTATCGGACACTTCGGGCACTGACATCTCAGGCAGGAGTCACCTGCTGTAGGAGCTCGGATGGAGATTTTCTATTGGTGAAGTTCGGGGAAGTCCGATCACTAGAGAAGTCCATCTGAGACTTATCTGATGTGGAAGCTCATCTGAAGATCGCCTGCAGGGGAAGTCTGGTTTTATGGGAAGCCTGGTAGGAGGTCGGCCGGCGATGGACTTCGGATAGCACTGGGGAAGCTTCGCAGACATCGGAGGCAATTGGCTATCACAGGGACCCAACTGTTGGAGCTCATCCAGAACCCATCCGTCGGAGAAGTAGCTCGGCTAAAGTCTACCTGTAATAGAAGTTCAGAGGGAGTTCATTTACAGTAGAGGCTTGAATGAAATTTATTTACAGTAGATATCTGGGATAGATAGCCCGCTGTAGGAGTTTAGAGGAGATCGTTCGTAGTAGAAGTTCGACTCTCGCGGGAGCTCGATTGGGATCCAGAAGGTGGTCGACCATCGTGGAAACTTGGATGGAGTCTGGTTACCATAGAAATCTCACTATCGGGAAAGCTCGGATGCAGACGAAGTCTGGAAGATGGTCGGCTAACAGTGGAGCCCAGAGGGCCTTTGGAGTGGCCCAGTGGATGAGTGCAGAAGTTCATTGTCGAAGAAGTCCGGACGGTCGAGGGGGTTCGGAGAGACACCACATATAAGGTCGGGAGCGAAAGAGCCCTAGAAGGATCGATCTTTTGCAAACTTCGATCCGGGGGTATTTTATACCCAACACCAGTCCCCCTACTTTCGAGTTCGGGTTCCGAATGAAGGAAGTACAGAGAAATTCTCCAGATCGAAGCTGCTCCCCTCGATTTCCGCACTCGATGGTTGCCAGATATTTTGATGTTCGGCACGCTGGTACTGGAAACTTTTTGGAAAAGATTTCTTCTTTTTAAAATTTTTGCCAGGGTGTGGCTCTAGGTACGGTATGATAATGACTTTGTCAGCTGCCTGCCATTTCCAACAGCCTATCAAGGTGGGTGGGACATGCAGTGAATGCAGACCGGCTAGAAGAGATCCACAATAATTATTGCGCCGGATCCTGGGGTCTATTTAAACATGTTCTCCTCTTTCAGGGGTTTCACTTTGCTTGAGAGAATCCCTCAGTTCCCTTCCTCTTTTTCGAGAGCTTCGGCTTCCTCTAGCATCCTTTCCGGCCTTAGGCATCCTCCGGATCGACCCCCATCGTCCTCGCCGTCTTCCTGTACTCCTGAGGTCAATCTAGGTTAGTTTTGGAACTTCCTATCATTTTTCCATCTTTTCTTCTTCGTATTCTGTTTATTTAGCTTTCTCGGGGGCCTGTTTGCTACTTTTCCCAATTTTTTGAGATTTTTGTGGCTTCCATTTGATCCAAAATATCCTCTGATATCTCCTCTTCTAGCAGTTCTAGGAGTTCGTCACCCCCGGTTCCCCACAGTACTGGTACCGTAGACGAACCCGTAGCTAGGACCGAACCTTGTCTGGCCTTTGCACCAGACACCATCCCCGGCTCCTTGACTCTGAATGAACTCTCACTGATAAGGATCCAGTATGGAGTTCCTCTGAAGTACGAGCTGGAGCTTCCCGGGCCATCTGATCGGGCTAGCGCCTCTCCTCCCGGCTGCTTCTGTCTGTACCAGGAGGCCTTCTGTGCCGGACTTCAGCTTCCATTGCCATCCTTTGTCGTTACTCTCTTTCATTTTCTGAACATTTCTCTAGTTTCCGTCGTGCCAAACTCCTTTAGGTTTTTGATAGGGTTTCTTTCTCTTTGTAGTTTAGCCGAAGTTCGGCTGACTCTTTCTTTGTTTAAAAACTTCTACACCTTCAAGTGCCATCCCTCGGCAAAAGATTGATGGTACTTCTACCTCCAATTCGGTAGAAAGAGGTAGCTGAAAGGTGCCCCCTCTTCTGTCCATAACTGGAAGGAGAGGTTGTTCTACGTCCGATGCCTAACCTTAGAGCTAGGATTACCTCCTTGAGGTTCTCTGAGGGATTTCGCCCGTCGAGCCTCTAGCCTGCAAAGGGATAACCTCGAAGCCTCAAAAAAGCTCGAGGCCTATCGAGCCCCCCTCCTCCCCGAACTTCTGAGGGAACAACTTTTGTTCAATATCGGTCTGAGCCCCGTTAACCCTGCCGGTATCTCTCCCTCTCTCTCTTTTTTTTTTGTTTTCTTTTCCTTCTTTTTGTCTTCTTGCATTAATTTGAGTCATGGCGCTCTTGTCCTCCAACGACAGTGTCCTACCGAAGCTCTTCCCCTGTCGAAGGGTATTCCCTTGAAGTCGATGATACGAGACCTCCAAAGGGAAGTTCGTCAGTTGATAAGAAAATCCAAGAAGCTGGAAGACGAGCTTCACCAGCTGAAGGAGAGCCATTCAGAGGCCACCACGGAGGCTACTCGCTTTTGGGACCTCCACAAGAAAAGTTTCATGGAATACACCAAAAGGAAAGCCGACTTCATTACGGAGCTTGAGGAACTCCGGAAACGTGCCAGCGACCGATCTTGGTCTCAGGATTCCAAGATCAGCTCCCTTAAAGTCGAGCTAGCGGCCGCACGGGAGAAGATTGGTCGACTGGAAGGGAGTTCATCCCGGCTTACAGTCCAAACTGACCGTGACCAAGACTGGTCGAAGAAGTTCTCCGACCTTCAAAAGTAGCTGCTGGACGCCAAGGTGAATTACGATGCCTACTGAGTCGGCTGGAGCAGACAAGTAGAGGACTATCGAAGGAGGCTCCAGACGGTGACTGATGAAGTTGCCCGCCTTCAGAGGTGGCTATCTGAGAGAGTCCAGCCCATCCCTGCACAAGGTTCTGATGAGCTTTGCTCCTTGAGGGGGACTATGGCGAAACTGTCTGTAGCCCTTGGGTGGGAGGAAGCCGAATTACGGTGGCTGAAAGTTCAGCTGGTCCATGAGCAGCAGGCAGTCAAGGATGCCGAGGCGGAGTCTGAGGTCTTGAGGAGGAGGCTTCGAGAGTCAGAGGACGAGCACCGACGGTTCCATCGGATGTACTAGGATATGCTGCTGAAAAATATGAAACTAGAAGAGGAAGTCAAAATTTAAGGCGATCCATAGTAAGGGCCAAAATTGAGAGCTCGAAGTCGGAAAAAACTGGGCTTCCTTAGAGCCTCCTCTTCTTCTCTTTTTTTTTTCTTTTTGTTTTTGGCCTTTAAGGCTTTGTAACGTGTACTTCACCAATGAAATGAAAATAAAATTGTCTATTACCTTGTCCATTCTGGTATTAAAAATCGAGCCTTCAACTTTGCTCATGTTAGGATGAGGTTCTCCTCCTATTTCTAACAAGACTGTGGGGGCACATAAGGGCCATTGTAAGGGCCTCTCTCTCCATCCGATCTTTAGAAAATTGGGCCTTCAACTTTGCTCATGTTAGGATGAGGTTCTCCTCCTATTCCTAACAAGGCTGTGGGGGCACATAAGGGCCGTTGTAAGGGCCTCTCCCCCATCCGGTCTTTAGGAAACTGGGCCTTCGACTTTGCTCATGTTAGGATAAGGTTCTCCTCCTGTTCCTAACAAAGCTGTGAGGGCACATAAGGGCCGTTGTAAGGGCCTCTCCCCCCATCCGGTCTTTAGAAAATCGGACCTTCGACTTTGCTCATGTTAGGATGAGGTTCTCCTCCTGTTCCTAATAAGGCTGTGGGGGCACATAAGGGCCGTTGTAAGGGCCTCTCCGCGACCCCGTCAAGAGCAAAGGGAAGACCCTCACTCGAGCACAGAAGAAAGAGAGAGACGAAAAGAAAAAGCGACGAACTACACCGACGATAGGTGAAAAATGAACTACATCAAAGGCACCAGGGACCTCATCTCGATGAGAGAGAATACCCTTGGCAAAAATCTCTAGTCCCTAAGGGCGAATCGATATGGCGATGGCCAGAAACCTTCAAACAACTTCGGCATCGAACAAGACGAAAGACAGATGGAGTTTGGTAAACAACCAACCCATTCACTAAAGCCATTGCGGTGAAGGAGTTCGACAACTACAAGTCGAAGATGGGTATTAGATACTGCACCGATTGGCTTTAGGCCAAGTGGAAGATTGTTGGGAATAGTGTCCCAAAGCCAATCGTCAGCCTGTTGATGGTTGTTTTTATTTTTTATATTTGTACATGAATTATGAATTAATAAAAATTATTTTGATATTTTTCATCACAAAATGTTTCATCTTCTAATGAACTCCTATGTTGTGGTGAAGTCCTTAGGACTATTTAGACTCGACAAAGGAGGATTTGTCATTTAGTCCTTCAATCTGTTCGCGACCAAATAATACGTTGTTACCAAGGACGATAATATTTATCAAGCATAGGTCGTTGTGTGCCATATAGATTGGTTGTCCTTTTAATCAATGAGTGTGGAGACACTGGTATGGCATACAGGTGAGATGTAAGGGTACATCTGCACTGAACGTGACCGACTCCGGAGCAATTTTTGCTGTCAAGATTTGCTCCGATGGAATATGGGTATAAATATCCCTCCGACCTGAGACCGCCATGGTGACTTGCAAGCAACTCACTGCACTTAGGCACTGGACTACCTGAATTTTTAATTCAGAGATGGAAGGCTGCTGGGTGTAGTCAAGTACTTGACTTGTCGGTGTGTGTGTCAAGATGGGATTGACCACTCCAGTTTAGGAGCTATGTACAGTCATGTTTCAATTTAGCAAAATCTTGGCCAGGGTAGTCCTTGTGAGGAGTCACAGGACTGTTTGAGTTGAGCACGATTCGGATGATCTGATCAGGGTTGACAGTTTAACCCTGAGTCATCCTAAACACAAAGGTCAAAAGATGAAGTATACAGTAATCATATTCACGTAGGTTTTGAGTATTGCGATTGCGACCATTCGACCTATCCAGTCATCGGGTACCATTGCTAGATGGTCACTTTGATTAGTACAGGAATTGGTTCCTGTGCTATCGGCTTTCGAACCTGTGGGGTCACACACATTAGAGGTTCTTATCTGACTTGATGGCTGATGTAGAATCCTACATGTTTGTGACTCAGTGATCGAGATTCAGGATTCTCTGATCACGAGTTCCACACATTATGGGTATCGGGGTCAAGAGTCTCACTGTTTGGGACTCTTCGATCAAGGTTACATATCGATGAATTCTGATGCCCGATTACCCATCGGATTTGAACTCAATATTTATGAGAGGTTTAATTAGTGATTTGATCGCTAATTAACTCAATTTGATTGAGTAATTATTTTTGGATCAAGTTCATTGAATTGGATTCAGTTGGGTTTGACCCGATTAGGTTAAGAGTTGACCTAATCGTCGAGATGGTTTGGTCTCTGATTTGATTAGGGGTTGGGCTTAGTCAATTCTGATTTGATTAGGATTTTATTGAGCCTAATTAAGCCTAATTAAGTTGGGTTTAAATTAGTCTAATTGGACCTAACTTATTTGGTTCAATTAGGTTGGTTTAAATAATTAAACCACCTTGACCCAATCTCCATGCGCCACCTCACTTCCATTGCACCCATTTGATTCATGAGAAGGAACTTCTCATGAATTTTTTTCTCATGCCAAGCCCTCTCCATGCCCCACTTTAATGTGCCAAATGGATGGATAAGGATGATTGGTTGGCCATTCAAATTCAAAATAAAGTTTGAATTTGAATGGGCAATCAATCTTTGCACCTTATCCCTTTTTTTATGCCCTATTTATTACATGAAAAAAAGGTTTCTCATGAAATCACTCCATGCACAATTTAAGCCACGCCTCACGCCTTTAGTGGATAAGGAATGAGTTGGTATCCATTTGAATTAAAATTTGATTTGAATTCAAATGAGCAATTACTCATCTTTATCCTTTCTTTTGGATAAGACGTTTGACGTTGTTATAAAAGGAGGAGAAGAGTGGGGCGTGTAAGAAGAAGAAGTTTTTTGGAGAAAAATTTTGGGGCATGAGAAGTCTTGTGCGTGAGAAGAAGTCCATATCCTTCCAAGAGAAAAAGAAAGAAAAGAAAGAAAAGTGGGTGCAAGGTTTCCGGTGAGTTCCCTAGAGTTTTAGCCTGGGGTTCAGAAAGTGAGAAAGTGAGCTACGAGTGTCGTGAGCTACAAAATCTCAGGGAGATCTTTAACATCCTCTCAAGCACGTCTGTTGATGATCTGAAGCATCTGAAGAATCGACAGACATCGATCGAAGGAGTTCGATCAGCATCCACCGTCAAAAGGGCTCTACAATGAGCTAGCACTCGTGAGGAGTCGATCAGATCGAGAGCTTCATGTGGATGATCCACAGAGGCCAGACACACTGTGTGGCTATGTCACGATGATCAGACTCTCCCGACGGTGATCAGATTGGACGATCTACTACCCGCACAAAGGTAGTGTATTCTGAACACATTACAGTAAAGTGTTTACTGTTTGAATTTGAATTTAAATTTAAATGAATGCATACTATATATCATATTTAGATCTAGTGTAGGTAAATTCATGTTAATTAATTAGATTAATTAATATTTTTCCACTGTAAAATCATAATTTTGAAAAAGTTTTAAAATTATCATTTTACCCCTGCACTGAATTTTCTCCACAGGTGGGGCATGCGGAGATCTGATTTAAGAGAGAAGGGTGGTGTGAGAAAGGCTCTGTGCATGAGAAAAGAAGAGAAAAGAAAAGATACAAAAAGGATGCAGGGTTTTCTGAGAGTACCCTAGGGTTTCTGCCTAGGATTCAGGAAGTGAGAAGGTGCGCTATGAGTGTCATGAGTCCACCAAACTTCAGGGAGAGCTTCATCAACCTCTCTACTATCTCTGTTGATGATCTGGAGTGTCCAAGGAATCGACAGACATCGATCGAAGGAGTTCGATCAGCATCAGCCGTCGAAAGGGTTCTACAACAACTAGCATTCGTGAGGAGCTGATCAGATCGGGAGCTTCGTGTGGATGATCTACAGAGGTCAGACATACTATGTGGCTATATTTTGATGATCAGATCTTTTCAACAGTGATCAAACTACAGCAATCGACTACCTGCACGAAGGTAATGTATTCTGAACACATAACGTAAAATATTTACTGTAGAATTTGAAATTTTAAATTTAAATACATGCTATATATATCATATTTAGATCTTTATGTAGGGTTAATACATGTTAATTAATTAGATTAATTAATAATTTTTATTATAAAATTATAATTTTGAAAAAGTTTTAAAATTATTGTTTTACCCCTACACTGAATTTTCATAAATGCATCACACACTTTAGAATTTGGTTTTGGTCTAATTTAATTAAGATTTAATTTAAATTTTAGGTGTTAATTTGATATGCTAGCACTATTGGAATTATGTCCTAAAATCAATCATTTGATAATTATACTAATTATAATTATATTTGAATTAATAAATAATAAAAATTATTTGATCTTATTCATCACAAGGTTACATCTTTTAATGAACTCCTATATTGTGATAAAGTCCTTAGGATTACTTTGATTGATAAGAAAGATTTATCGTATAATCTTTAAATTGATTCACGACCAAATGATACGTTATTACTAGGATGATAGTAATATCAAGTGTAGGTCATTGTGTGCTGTTGGTGCAGAATTCCATCGAAGTCGGAAAAGCTGGAGCTGGGCTGACCACGACCGCCGTTGGAACCTGCAAAGAATGTCTAAATCAGAGTTGGGGGTACTCCGACAAGACCCTTCGACACTCAAGTCAGTACTCTGCTTCAACAGAAATGGAGTGCTCAAGAAGAAATTTTTGCAGAGTTTCGAGATAGACTTACCAGCCTTCAGAAGAACGTATCTGGGGGTCCTTATTTATAGACGAGGGTGTAACTGACCGACAGCAACATCTGTAACCATCTGGTAGTGGATCGCTCAGAGCCGCATGGAGTTTGTTACGGAGAGTAGTGGCGTCAGGAGTCGTTCAGGGCCATGTGGAGCTTGTTGCGGAGAGTGGAGTGGTGTCCATTGTCAGGACTTGCCAGGAGTGGTGGAGCTGCATGAATCCGTTGCAGAGAGTGGAGCAGGATGGCGGCTCTTGTCGTGGCTTGTCAGAGAGTGGTGGAACACGTGGAATCCGTTGCAGCGAGTGGAGCAGGATGGCGGCTCTTATCATGGCTTGTCAGAGAGCGGTGGAACCGCATGGAATCTGTTGCAGCGAGTGGAGTAAGGTAGTGGCCCTTGTTGTGGCCTGCTAGAGAGTTTGGATCCGTCGGCTGAAGCTCGACTGGGATGCCTGATGGAGCAAAATGGCTTTTTATTGTCGTTCTAGGAGAGGCTCGGATGTTCTGAGGTCGCTGACGAATCTACTATTGTCAGACGCTTGGGTGCTAACCTTTCAGGCGGGAGTCACCTGCTATAGGAGCTCGATGGAGATTTTTTTGTTCACGAAGTCCGAAGAAGTCCGATCGCTAGGGAAGTCCGTTGGGATTTATTTGATGTGGAAGCTCATCCGAAGATCGTCCACTGGGGAAGTCCAATTTTATGGGGAGCCTGGTAGGAGGTCGACCGGTGATGGACTTCGGATAGCACTGGGGAGGCTCGACAGACATCGGAGGCGATGGCTATCGCAGGGACCCAGTTGCTAGAGCTCGTCCGTCATAGAAGCTCGTCTGGAATCCATCCACTGGAGAAGTTTGGACGGCTTCGATTCTCGTGAGAGGTCGAAAGGGGGTCGTTTATTGTAGGAGCTCGGGTGAGGATCAGTTGTCGTGGAAGCTCGGAGTAGTGTCCCGCTGTAGAAGTTTGTCCAGAACCCACTCGCTATGGAGTAGCTCGACTGGAGTCTACCTGTAACAGAAGTTCGGAAGAAATTTGCTTACAGCCCGCTGTAGGAGTTCGGAGTAGACTATTCATAGCAGAAGTTTGGCTCTCGTGGGAGCTCGATTAGGATTCGGGAGGCGATCGATCGTCGTAGAAACTTGGGTGGAGTCTGGTTACTGTAGAAATCTCGCTGTCAGGGAAGCTCGGATGCTGATGAAGTCGAAAGAAGTTCGGGGGTAGTCGGTTGCTATAGAAGGTCGGCTAACAGTGGGGCCCTGAGGGCCTTTGGGGTGGCCCAGTGGATGAATGTAGAAGTTTATTGTCGAAGAAATCCAGATGGTTGAGGGGGTTCGAGAGACGCCACACAAAGGTCGGGAGCCGGAAGAGCCCTGGAGGGATCGGTCTTTTATAAACTTCAGTCGGGGGTACTTTATACCCAACACGGTCCCCCTACTTTCGAGTTCGGATTTCAAATGAAGGAAGTATAGAGAAATTCTCACAGCCGAAGTTCTCTCCTCGATTTCCGTACTCAGTGGTTGTCAGATATTTTGATGTTCGGTATGCTGGTACTGGAGCCTTTTCGAAAAAGATTTCTTCTTTTTGAAATTCTCATCGGGGTGTGGCTCTAGGTACAGCATAATAATGACTCTATCAGATACTAGTCATTTTCAACAGTCTGTCGAGGTGAGTGAGACACGCGGCGAGTGCAGGCCGGTCAGAGGAGATCCGCAATCATTATTGCACCGGATCCGAGATCTAGTTAAACACGTTCTCCTCCTTCAGGGGTTCCACCTTGCTTGAGAGAATCCTCGGTTCCCATCTTCTTCCCCGAGAGCTCCAGTTCTACTAGCATCCTTCCCAGCCTTAGGCATCCTCCGGGTCGACCTCTATCATCCTTGCCGTCTCCCTGCACTCCTGGGGTCCATCTAGGTCAGTTTTGAAACTTTCTGACATTTTTCTATCATTTTTTCTTCGTATTCTGTTCGTTTAGCTTTCTCGAGGACCTATTTGCTATTTTTCCCAATTTTTTAAGATTTTTGTGGCTTCCATTTGATCCAAAATGTCCTCTGATATCTCCTCTTCTAGCAGTTCTAGGAGTTCGTCAGCCCCAGTTCCCCATAGTACTGGTACCGTAGGCGAACCTGTAGCTAAAACAAACCCTGTCTGGCCTTTGTGCCGACATCATCCCCAGCTCCTTGACTCCGGATGAACTCTCACTGATAAGGATTCAGTATGGAGTTCCTCCGGAGTATGAGCTGGAGCTTCCCGGGCCATCTGATCGGGCTAGCACCCCTCCTCCCGACCGTTCTGTCTGTACCAGGAGGCCTTCCGTGCCAGACTTCGGCTTCCACTGCCATCCTTTGTCATTGTTCTCTTTCATTTTCTGAATATTTTTTTAGTTTCCGTCGTGCCAACTCTTTAGGTTTTTGATAGGGTTTCTTTCTCTTTGTAGTTTAGCCGAAGTTCGGCCGACTCTTTCTTTGTTTAGGAACTTCTACACCTTCAAGCGGCATTCCTCGATAAAGATTGGTGGTACTTCTCCCCCAGTTCAATAGAAAGAGGTTGCGAAAGGCGCCCCCTCTTCTATCCATAATGGAAGGAGAAGTTCTTCTATGTCCGATGCCCAACCTTGGAGCTAGGATTACCCCTTGGGGCTCCCTGAGGGATTCCGTCCGTCGGGCTTCTACCCTGGAAAGGGACGACCCAAGGCCTCCAAAAAGCTTGAGGCCTATCAAGTCCTCCTCCTCCCTGACCTTCTGAGGGAACAACTTTTGTTTAACATCGGTCTGAGCCCCCTTAACCCTGCCGGTATCTCTCCCTCTCTTTTTTTTTTCTTGTTTCCCTTCTTCTTGTTCCATTTGGAGCTATGCTGATTTTCTTTTATCTAGACATGGATGCAAGCGTGGCTCGGAGGTTAGCCCAGGGTCTCAAGTGTTGGGAAATGTATCCCAAAAAGCCAATCGTCAAGCTGTTGACGGTTGAGCAACCAAGTATTGTAATTGATTTGTTAATAAATAAAATATATTTGGTATTTTCATCATAAGCTTTCATCTTCTAATGAACTCCATTGTTATGATGAAGTCCTTAGGACTATTTAAGTTTGATAAAGAGAGGATTTATCGATTAGTCCTTAAAACTGTTCATGACCAAATGATAAGTTGTTAATAAGGACGACAGCTTCTATCGAGCATAGGTCGCTGTAGGCCATATGGGTTGGTTGTCCTCTTAACCAAGGAGTGTGAAGACACTGGTATGGCATATAGGTGAGATGTAAGGGTACATCATCATTGAACATGATCAACTCCAGAGCATTCTGCTGTCGAGAATATCTCTGATGGATATAGGTATAAGTGTCCCTTAGACTTGAGATCGCCTCAGTGACTTGCAAGCAACTCACTGTGCTTTGGTACTGGACTAACTGAATTTCTAATTCAGAGACGGAAGGCTTCTGGGCACAGTCAAGTACTTGTGAAGTCAGAGTGTGATCGAGATGGGATTGACCACTCAAGAGTTGGAGAAGAATGAGTCGCTGTATTTCAATTTAGCAAAACCTTGGCCAGGATAATCCATCAGATGGATTTGATATTTTGAAATACAATGTGGACAACCTAATCAGAGTTGACAGTTGAACTCTGGGGTGTCCTATGATCATTTTGGTCAAGGAGATGAATTATATGAAAACTATATCCGCATGGGTTCTAAGGATGTTGTTCTACACATTCGACCTATCCGGTCGTCGGGTACCATTGCTAGATGGTCACTTCGATTGGTAAAAAATTTTTCCTATGCTACTGGCTTAGGTTCGACCTATGAGGTCACACACATTAGAGTTCATGATCCGATCAGATGGTTGATCAACATTAAGAATCATTCTAGGGTTAAATGATCAATACGATTGACATTTAACCCAGTGCAAGTGTTGCAGGAGGATCTATTAGCAATTCGATTGCTGATTGGCTTAATTTGATTAAGCCAATGGGCTGAGATTAAGTCTAATTAAATATGATTTAATTAGATTTAGTTTGGGCTTGATTAGATCAAGTTCAATTGATTTATTGGATAAGCCAAGTGCAAGAAAAACTAGTCCTAGTTCAACTAGACTTGGGTCAATCTAATTTCTAATTTGATTAAAAAATTAAATCAGATTTAAATCTAATTTAATCTGATTAAATTAGGTTTTAATTGGGTTAAGACCTATTTTAATTGGGTTGATCTAATTTTGATTTGATTTGGTTTGGGAAATCAAATTAAAACAGTCATAAGACAGAATCCTAGTAAGACTAGGATTCCACCTTGCGCCACATAAACCTTCTCCACGCCCTCTCTCTTATTCAATGCCAATCTCTACTTATTTTGTGTGACAAAAGCCCTCTCCCAGATCTCTCCCACGTTCACAAAAGGTCTCCTCTCTTCTTTCTTACATGGAAGGTGGTTTGGATCAAATCTAAAAGGAATAAGTTTGGATTTCGAATTCTATGAGATAGAGTTTTAGAAATCCAAAACTCTTTCAATTTTGCACCGAATTTATCCAAATTTTTTTTGGAATTTTTGTGGCTTTTAGGGTATACATTGTGCACCCTTTTATGGTGATCCATGTATAAAAATATGAAGGAGGTGCTCAAGAGTTGGGCGTCCCTTAACTTGCCATGTTTGGATAAGCCTTGACTAGGTGTTTGACCTAGACAAGGAGTCTATCATATCTCTCTATAAGATGAGTTTTTTCGTGAAATTTTAGAGAAGTCAGAGATTTGAGAGACCTTTGTTCCATCCAAAAATCAGAGAAAATACATTTGGGTTGTGGAGATATAAAATATGCAAGTTTGGGTGTCTAGAGAGAAAAATGTGAAGAAGAAGAGGGTCTTCTTCTAGGGTTTTTATTTTCATATCTTTCCTCCCTCTATCTTGAGTTTCCTAAGAGCATCTCAGATCTAAAACTCCTCCTTCTATTTTTCATCTTTGGAAGAGTTCAAATCAAGAAGAAGGAGGCACCTGATCAACCATCAAAGAAGGATCAGCGCAGTACTAGCATACTGTGCTGATTTCCTGAAGCAGGACTTCTGATCGAGATTCGTGGGCTCGTGTGGATGACTCCTAGAGGTCGGACGCGTGTGTGGCTTGCAACATCATCCTTAACCCGGATCAGCAAGGTTAGAGCATCTAACTTGCAAGGTAATAGATCTGATCTATTGTTTAATACATACATTAGATGTAGTATAGAAACATGTTGATATGATCAACATGTAGTTCATACTATATTTATATATATTTTAATTTTTATTTAATTCTATGCAATAATCATGTAATAGGATCTTAGATTTAGGGATTCTCTGATTTTAGAAAATAAATTTTGATTTATTTTAGTCTTTCGCTGTATGATCTTGAAAAAGTTTCAAGATCTAACCCTGAAACCCTAGATAAGGTTCCTACAATTGGTATCAGAGCCTAGGTTCTTTATTACATGATTATTGATATATACTTAGATTATTTTTTTAGATTAGATCTAATTCATAATCTGATTATTAAATCTAAAATTAAAATTTTAGATCAATCACAAACTGCAAGGTTGTCCTGCTGTAAGGATTACCCCTTACAGTGCAAAGTTGTCCTAGTTTGTGTAGATCTATCTTTAATCATAAATTTGTTAGATATGATCTAGATTAAATTTATAATTTATTAGATTTAAAAGATGTTTAAATCTGAAATAAAATCTCTTTGTTAATAATTTTTGTGCAAAGAAATTGTTTAAAGTTGAAATTATTTCAATTACATGAACTTGTTTAGATTAGATCTAAAGTAGTTTCATATTTATTTCACTTGCATCTTGATTATGAATCAAACATGCAATATGGTTGGTAGAATCATATTATAAAATTATTTTACAAATATGAAAATTATTTTTTGAAAAGCCAAACCCAACCCTCAGTCCAAAACTTAATTAAGAATTAAGAAGTTGTTTGAATAGGTTCTAGGATTGTGAATTGAAGAACCTAAGACACAAACCATAACACATTGGGTTAATGGGTTAGCGGGAATTAGGTCCATTAATTGGGTTAGACCTATGGTTAGATTGAAGATGGACTTAATTAGAGAATTGACTAAATCTAATCAATTGTTGTCTTAGATTAGGTCAAGGATTCTCTAGATCAATTACAATAGTTGTAGTTGGTCAAGTCCATATCTTTAACGAGAACCAAATGGACTTGATTCTTGGCTAAGCGGTCTAGCACGAACTGTTAGGTTGATCTAATCGAAACTAATTAAACCAGTTGGTGTCTAAGGTAAACCAGACCGGTGGTTTTTAATTGGGAGCCCGCTTACCTGGCCATTTCTGATGGTGTCTAAGGCAAGCTTTGGCAGACCCTCCCACTGATCGAACTTACCTGGCCTCTTGGTGAAATTATGTTTTGATCGGATCACTTGACTATTCGAGCTGACCCATGTCAGCTAGGTAAATTAGTGTGACTGATTTAGGTGCTCCTAGACCAGCCCTGGTCTCCCTTAAGCTGACTTGGTGAAGCCAGTGGGAGGATCATGATAAGCTGGTTCATCTGACTTCATCCTCTATATTATTTAAATCCTCTAAAATTATTAGGTCCTTAAAATGATAAAGTTATGGAGATAACTGAATCATAGCCTCCCATTAAGGTGTTTGATAATGAGTCCATTAACTCAATAATCATTGCAGACCCAAAGGCCTGGTGCTTGTTGACTAATGGAATTATCACTCATCATATGATGACTTAGAAGTGTCTCTCTAATGGTGGTTAGGTGAGCCAACCAAAGTTGGGCTTAATCATTCGTTGGTTAGATACACCATGTATGATCATGTTAATGGTTGGACCTAACCGGATCCTTACAGTGGAGGCCAAAGCCTACTGATTAGGTTTCTGGGGCAAAATTAAAATTACTAAAAATTGTTTAGAGAAATAATTGGTTATGAACCTACCCCTAGATGTACATGGGTTGGCCAACCAAAGTTGGGCTTGTGTGCAGTCTAAGTGGATTCTAGTACCCGCTAAGAATTAGGATAATTCCTCGAATTGGAGGTAGAGGCTACCAATTCGAATAAAATAGTGGGAGAAATCTTTTGATTAAAGTCCAAATCTTTAGGTTTAATGAATCAATTACTAATTAGGTTATGGTTCTCCTTTGTGCAAATATGGCCACTCCCTATCGCTCCGATCATTGTTGGACAATGATAAGTTGGTGGGACCCAACTTCGGTAGCTGGTACCGAAAGTTGAAGATAGTCCTGGAGCATGAATGGATCTATATGTGATAATGGATCCTGCACCTGAGGAGCCAGCTGCCAATGCACGTGGAACAGTCAGAGACACTTACCAGAAGTGGCTCAGTGACCGAACCATGGTGCACTGTATCATGCTGGCTGTCATGAGCGATGAGTTCAGTCGCAGATTCGAGACGGCTCAGCCAAAGGACATGCTTCAAGTGTTGGAGGATGCCTTTGGCACACCCGATGATGTAGAGAGGCACAAGACTAGTTGTGCCATCTTCAATGCCAAAATGCGGGATGGTGCCTCTGTCACTGATCATGTATTGTACATGATCGAGCTGATGGAACGATTGAGCAAGCTCAGCTTTTCCTTGCATGAGCAGCTTGGGAAAGATGCAATACTGAACTCGCTGCCCAAGTCTTATCTCCCATTCCTCACTCATTATAGAATAACAAAGCCTGAAGTAAACTACCACGGATTACTAGGGTTACTTCAGAACTTTGAGAAAGATCACCAACTCCATAAGGAGTCGGTGAACATAGTGGGAGGATCATCTTCTGATTCTCGATCCTTTAAGAAAGGGAAGAAGAACAAGAAGAAGAAAGTCAAGAAGGTGCAAGTTCAGGCTGGGACATTAGTGCAGAGCCAGACCAAAAAGATCAAGCCTGATAAGAGTCTATTCTACTGGCAAGCACCCTAGATTAGATAGTGTGTCAGATATCTACTTATGGCACAGTAGGCTAGGTCATATAAACAAGAACAGAATAAACATGTTGACTCAAGAGGGAATCCTCGAAGTCAGTGATTGTGAATCACTTCCAACCTGTGAGTCTTGTCTTCTTGGTAAAATGACCAAGTCACCTTTTACTGGAAAAGGTGAGAAAGCTACTGAGCTCTTGGGCCTAGTACATACTGATGTATGCGGGCCCATGAGCACTAGTGCTAGAGGTGGATATTTCTACTTCATAACTTTCACGGATGACCTATCCCGATATGGATATGTCTATCTGATGAAACATAAGTCAGATTCATTTGAAATGTTCAAACGATTCTGAAGTGAAGTAGAAAAACAAACTGGGAAGAGTATTAAAACTCTTCGATCTGATCGAGGAGGAGAATACCTTTCTAGTGAGTTTCTCACATATCTAAGAGAGAATGGGATTCTCTCCCAATGGACTCCTCCAAGAACACCACAGCATAATGGTGTGTTTGAAAGGAGGAATCGGATTCTGTTAGACATGGTCCGATCCATGATGGGTTTTTGCTAGCTTGCCGATATCCTTCTGGGGATATGCACTCGAATCAGCCTATTATCTATTAAATAGGGTTCCAAGTAAGTCTGTAATTAAGACTCCATATGAGATATGGACGGGACGTAAGCCAGCACTTTCACACCTTAGGGTCTGGGGGTGCCCGGCCTATGTCAAACGATTAGTCATAGACAAACTTGGACCTAGGTCTGACAAATGCTCATTCATAGGGTACCCCAAAGAGACAAAAGGACATTTTTTCTACCATGCTGATAAACAAAAGGTGTTCGTCAGCCTTAAGGCAATCTTTTTAGAAAAGGAGTTCCTTGGTGAAGGAACCGTTGCCTCTAAGGTTGAACTTGATGAAGTTCAACAGGTAGAAGGACCGACACCAATAGCTGAACCTGAGTCGGATATGATTAGATCAGATCTGGAGCCCAATATACCTGCACCATTAAGGCGATCCGGTAGAGTACCGCGTCAGCCGGACAAATACTACGGTTTCTTGATCCGGGATAGTGATCCCATCGAACTTGATGAGAATAATGAGGATCCGATCATCTATATGGATGCAATGCAGAGATCTGATTTCGAGAAATGGCTTGAAGCCATGAAATTCGAAATGGAGTCCATGAAGATCAACGATGTATGGACATTGGTTGACCCACCTGAAGGGGTTAAACCCATTGGGTGTAAATGGGTCTTCAAAAGGAAGAGGGGCACAGACAGAAAGGTGGAGACCTATAAAGCCCGTCTGGTAGCCAAGGGGTATCGTCAACGTTATGGTATTGACTATGATGAGACATTTTTCCCTGTGGCAATGCTCAAATCTATCCGGATAATGCTTGCAATAGCTGCCCATCTAGATTATGAGATCTGGCAGATGGATGTAAAGATAGCTTTACTGAATGGAGAGCTGACCGAAAGGTGTATATGATACAACCTGAGGGGTTTACATCCACAGATGAGTCCAAGGTGTGAAAGCTTCAGAGATCCATTTATGGATTGAAGCAAGCTTCTCGGAGTTGGAACATGCATTTTGATAAGGTGATCAAAACGTATGGCTTCATTAAGAATGGAGAAGAGCCCTGCATCTATAAATGGGCAAATGGTCCAGTTGTGGTATTCCTTATCTTGTACGTGGATGACATTCTCTTAATCGAGAATGACATCCCCGCACTACAGGGAATAAAAGTTTGGTTGTCATCACAGTTCTCCATGAAGGACTTGGGTGAAGCATCCTACATCCTAGGGATGAAGATCTATAGGGATAGATCTAAAAGGATGCTTGGGTTATCCCAATCCATGTACATAGACACTGTGCTGAAGAGGTTCAGCATGGAGAATTCCAAGAAGGACTATCTATCGATAGGCCAAAAAATTTCTCTCTCTAAGAAGGATTGTCCGACAACTCCTGAAGAGAGAGAGCGTATGAGTAGAGTCCCATATGCTTCAGTCATGGGATCTATCATGTATGCCATGACATGTACAAGACCAGATGTGGCATACTCACTAGGAGTAGTGAGTAGATACCAATCTGATCTTGGAGAAAACCACTGGAAAGTGGTTAAAGCCATCCTTAAGTATTTGAGAAATACTAAGGACCAATGGTTGGTTTATGGCAAGTCAGATCTGAAACTTGTGGGGTTCATAGACTCTAGCTTTCAATCTGACCATGATGACAGCAGGAGCATGTCGGATTATATCTTTACTCTGAATGATGGAGCCATCTGCTGGAAGAGTTCCAAGCAGCATACTGTGGCGGACTCTGTTCGTGAAGCGGAGTACATCGCAGCATCGGATGCTGCGAAGGAAGCTGTGTGGCTGAGAAAATTCATCAACGAGCTCAGAGTAGCACATCCCTCGATGGTCTGATACTGCTCTACTGTGACTGCACTGGTGCCACAGCTCAGGTGAAGGAACCCAAAGCACATCAGCGGACGAAGCACATCTTGCGCTGCTTCCACCTGGTCCGAAAGATCGTGGATCGCGGTGACGTCGACCTTCAGAAGATCGACGGAAAGGAGAATCTGGCCGACCCCTTCACTAAAGCCCTGGCAATAAAGGAGTTCGACAATCACAAGTCGAAGATGGGTATTAGATACAGTGCCAAGTGGCTTTAGGACAAGTGGGAGTTGTTGGGAAATGTATCCCAAAAAGCCAATCGTCAAGCTGTTGACGGTTGAGCAACCAAGTATTGTAATTGATTTGTTAATAAATAAAATATATTTGGTATTTTCATCATAAGCTTTCATCTTCTAATGAACTCCGTTGTTATGATGAAGTCCTTAGGACTATTTAAGTTTGATAAAGAGAGGATTTATCGATTGTCCTTAAAACTGTTCACGACCAAATGATAAGCTATTAATAAGGACGACAGCTTCTATCGAGCATAGGTCGCTGTAGGCCATATGGGTTGGTTGTCCTCTTAACCAAGGAGTGTGAAGACACTGGTATGGCATACAGGTGAGATGTAAGGGTACATCGTCATTGAATGTGACCAACTCCAGAGCATTCTGCTGTCGAGAATGTCTCTGATGGGATATAGGTATAAGTGTCCCTTAGACTTGAGATCGCCTCAGTGACTTGCAAGCAACTCACTGTGCTTTGGTACTGGACTAACTGAATTTCTAATTCAGAGATGGAAGGCTTCTGGGCACAGTCAAGTACTTGCAAAGTCAGAGTGTGATCGAGATGGGATTGACCACTCCAAGAGTTGGAGAAGAATGAGTCGCTGTATTTCAATTTAGCAAAACCTTGGCCAGGGTAATCCATCAGATGGATTTGATATTTTGAAATACAATGTGGACAACCTGATCAGAGTTGACAGTTGAACTCTGGGGTGTCCTATGATCATTTTGGTCAAGGGGATGAATTATATGAAAACTATATCTGCATGGGTTCTAAGGATGTTGTTCTACACATTCGACCTATCCGGTCGTCGGGTACCATTGCTAGATGGTCACTTCGATTGGTATAGAAATTTATTCCTATGCTACCGGCTTAGGTTCAGACCTATGAGGTCACACACATTAGAGTTCATGATCCGATCAGATGGTTGATCAACGATTAAGAATTGTTCTAGGGTTAAATGATCAATACGATTGACATTTAACCCAGTGCAAGTGTTGCAGGAGGATCTATTAGCAATTTGATTGCTGATTGGCTTAATTTGATTAAGCCAATGGGCTGAGATTAAGTCTAATTAAATATAATTTAATTAGATTTGGTTTGGACTTGATTGGATCAAGTCCAATTGGTTTATTGGATAAGCCAAGTGCAAGGAAAAACTAGTCCTAGTTCAACTAGGATTGGGTCAATCTAATTTCTAATTTGATTAGAAAATTAAATCAGATTTAAATCTAATTTAATCTAATTAAATTAGGTTTTAATTGGGTTAAGACTATTTTAATTGGGTTGATCTAATTTTGATTTGATTTGATTTGGGAAACCAAATTAAAACAAGTCATAAGACAGAATCCTAGTAAGACTAGGATTCCACCTTGCGCCACATAAACCTTCTCCACACCCTCTCTCTTATTCAACAAATCTCCACTTATTTTGTGTGACAAAAGCCCTCTCCCAGATCTCTCCCACGTTCACAAAAGGTCTCCTCTCTTCTTTCTTACATGGAAGGTGGTTTGGATCAAATCTAAAAGGAATAAGTTTGGATTTCGAATTCTATGAGATAGAGTTTTAGAAATCCAAAACTCTTTCAATTTTGCACCGAATTTATCCAATTTTTTTTGAAATTTTCATGGATTTTAGGGTATACATTGTGCACCCTTTTCTGTGATTCATGCATGAAAATATGAAGGAGGTGCTCAAGAGTTGGGCGTCCCTTAACTTGCCATGTTTGGATAAGCCTTGACTAGGTGTTTGACCTAGACAAGGACTCTATCATATCTCTCTATATAAGATGAGTTTCTTTATAAAATTTAGGAGAAGTCAGAGATTTGAGAGACCTTTGTGCATCCAAAAATCAGAGAGAAATACCTTTGGGTAGTGGAGATATAAAAGATGTAAGTTTGGGTGTCTAGAGAAAAAATGTGAAGAAGAAGAGGGTCTTCTTCTAGGTTTTTGTTTTCATATCTTTCCTCCCTCCATCTTGAGTTTCCTGAGAGCATCTCAGATCTGAAACTCCTCCTTCTACTTTCCATCTTTGGAAGAGTTTAAATCAAGAAGAAGGAGGCACCTGATCAACCATCAAAGAAGGATCAGCGCAGTACTAGCATACTGTGCTGATTTCTGAAGCAGGACTTCTGATCGAGATTCGTGGGCTCGTGTGGATGACTCCTAGAGGCTGGATGCATGTGCGGCTTGTAACATCATCCTTAAGCCCGGATCAGCAAGGTTAGAGCATCTAACTTGCGAGGTAATAGATCTGATCTATTGTTTAATACATACATTAGATGTAGTATAGAAACATGTTGATATGATCAACATGTAGTTCATGCTATATTTATATATATTTTAATTTCTGATTTAATTCTATGTAATAATCATGTAATAGGATCTTAGATCTAGGGATTCTCTGGTTATAAAAATAAATTTTGATTTATCTTAGTCTTTCGCTGTATGATCTTGAAAAATTTCAAGATCTAACCCTGAAACCCTAGATAAGGTTCCTTCATCAAGACCCACAAGAGAAAAGATGCCTCAACTTTGGGGTCAGTGAAGAAAGCCAGGACAGAAGGGACAAGCTCGGCCGTGCCTGCTCCGATGCCCGTTGCCGTCGAAGCCCCTTCCAACGCCGAACCCGAAGTCCGCCGAGCTCCTTCACAGAGCCCCCTGGCCGAGGGTCCCATTTCGAAGGCTCGTCCCGAGGGGGCACCCGAGGCCAAGGGAGGAGGAGAAAAAAGACCCTGGCCTGGAGGGGTCACAGTCGCAGGGCTACCGCCGAGGGGGCCGACGGCTCCGAGGAAGACCTAGGGGAAAATCCCTTCAATAACAGGGACTTAATAAAGAGACTGGTCGAAGGGTGCATTCTGTCCGAGGTAGTTGAGAGGATCGTCCTCGCTGATCCGAGCTGCGAGTCTGGGACTCTCTGGGATCTTTCCTCGAAGTAGGTTAACTCATCCTTTTCCTTCTTCCCGCTTCTTTAATTTATTCTTCAGCCCTTATATCGACTCCCCGACCCTTCTTGCTGATTGGGCACCAGCTCGTCGCCAACATCGAGGTGGCGAAGATCGCCAAGAAGGTGGCAGCTCGGGCAGAAGAGGGTCGCCTAGCTGGGGCCGCCCGCCTTGAAGAGAAGATCGCCAAGGTCCTAAGCCTCCAAGAGGTACTGGAAAAGGAGGGACAAACCTCATCTGATCTAAAGACCGCCTTGGAGAAAGAGAGAGGGAAGGCTGAGATCGAGGTCTCCACATTAAGGGCATAGGTTTCTGAGTTGAAGGAGCAGGTTTCTGAGTTGAAAGTGCGGATTCCGTCTCTGGTCTCGGAGGCAAGGGCTCGAGTAGTGGAGGAGTTCAAAGCCTCCCCCGAGATGGAGGATCTAAAGGTCCAGTTCAGCCAGGACGCCTTCATCAAGGAGTTCGAGCTTTGCCAAAAGAAGGTGGCTGGAAGGTTTCTCGAGTTGGATCTTGGCTTCCTGAATGAGACGTCTGATGATGAAGCCAGACCATTTGAAGTCACTGTCGGTCCTCTTCCAGTTGGGACCTCATCGACTATCGCGGCCACTGCTGATGATCTTCCGGGGACACCGATCCCCTCTACTTTTGCCCCAGAGGTCCAGAACCTCTAGCTTTGTATTTTTTTTTTTGTGGTGATTTTTCCCTCATTCTCTTGTACTTGAAATTTATTTGATCAATGAAGTCGGATTCATCTTTACGGAGGGTCCCTCCCCCTTTTTTTTTGTATTCTTTTCCTTCTTCTTGTCTTCTTACATTAATTTGAGTCGTGGCACTCTTATCCTCCAACGACAGTGTCCTACCGAAGCTCTTCCCCTGTTGGAGAGTATTCCCTTGAAGTCGATGATACGAGACCTCCAAAGGAAAGTTGTCAGTTGACAAGAAAATTCAAGAAGCTGGAAGATGAACTTCACCGACTGAAGGAGAGCCATTCAGAGGCCACCGCAGAGGCTACTCGCTTTTGGGACCTCCACAAGAAAAGTTTTATGGATACACCAAAATGAAAGTCAACTTCATTACGGAGCTTGAGGAACTCTGGAAGCGTGCCAGTGACCGGTCTTAGGCTCAGGCTTCCAAGATCAGCTCCCCTAAAGTCGAGCTGGCGGCCGAACGGGAGAAGATCGACCGGCTGGAAGGGAGCTCGTCCCGGCTCACAGTCCAAACTGACCATAACCAAGACTGGTCGAAGAGGTTCTCCGACCTTCAAAAATAGCTACAGGACGTCGAGGCGACTTACGACGCCTATCGAGTCGGCTGGAGCAGACAAGTAGAGGACTACCGAAGGAGGCTCCAGACGGTGACTGACGAAGTTGCCCGCCTTCAGAGGCGGCTGTCCGAGAGAGTCCAGCCTGTCCCTGCCCAGGGTTCTGACAAACTTTGCTCCTTGAGGGGGACTATGGCAGAACTGTCTATAACCCTTGGGCGGGAGGAAGCCGAATTATGGCGGCTGAAAGTTCTGCTGGTCCACGAGCAGCAGGCAGTCAAGGATGCTGAGGCGGAGTCCGAGGTCTTGAGGAGGAGGCTTCGAGAGTCAGAGGACGAGCACCGGTGGTTCCACTGGATGTTCCAGGATATGCTGCTAAAAAAGATGGAACTAAAGAGGAAGTCAAAAATTTAAGGCAATCCATAGCAAGGGCCGGAACTGAGAGCTCGAAGTCGGAAGAAACTGGGCTTCCTTAGAGCCTCTTTTTCTTCTTTTTTTTTTATTTTTTGGCCTTTAAGGCTTTGTAACGTGTACTTCACCAACAAAATGAAAATGAAATTGTCTATTACCTTGTCCATTCTGCTATTAAATGATTGTTTACCAAACTCCATTTGTCTTCCGTCTTGTTTGGCATCAACGTAGTTTGTAATCCCTCACCAGTTCTTGCTTTGAGTCATCGTTCATCGAACTTCTTTTGTCTTCTGTCTTGTTCGTTGCCGACATAATTTGAAGGTTCCTAGTCATCGCCATGTCGATTTGCCCTTAGGGACTAGAGATTTCGATAAAGATTTTCTCTCTCGTCGAGACGAGGACCCTTGTGCCTTTGATGTAGTTTGTTTTTCACCTATTGCCGGTGTAGTTCGTCGCTTTCTCTTTTCGTCTCCCCTTTTCTTCTATGTTTGTGTGAGGGTCTTCTCTCTGCTCTTGATGGGGTCGTGAGAGTATAGAGGAGTCATTGAGAGGCTTTCCTCCTTGTCGATCAACGAGTCTTTGTTTGGGTCGGACAAGGTCCTTTCCTTGTTCCCGATAGTCAGTTTCAGCTTGTGTCAGGACAAGGTTCTCCTCCTGTTCTGACAGGCTATGGGGGCACATAAGGGACGTTGTAAGGGCCTCTCCCCCCATCCAATCTTTAGGAAATGGGCCTTCAACTTTGCTCATGTTAGGACGAGGTTCTCCTCCTGTTCCTAACAAGGCTGTGGGGACACATAAGGGCCATTGTAAGGCCTCTCCCCCCATCCGATCTTTAAGAAACCAGACCTTCAGCTTTGCTCATGTTAGGACGAGGTTCTCCTCCTGTTCCTAACAAGGCTGTGGGGGCACATAAGGGCCATTGTAAGGGCCTCTCCCCCCATCGGTCTTTAAGAAACCGGGCCTTCAGCTTTGCTCATGTTAGGACGAGGTTCTCCTCCTGTTCCTAACAAGGCTGTGGGGGCACATAAGGGCTATTGTAAGGGCCTCTCTTCCCATCTGATCTTTAAGAAATCGGGCCTTCAGCTTTGTTCATGTTAGGACGAGGTTCTCTTCCTGTTCCTAAAAGGATGTGGGGGCACATAAGGGCCGTTGTAAGGGCCTCTCCCCCCATCCGATCTTTAAGAAATCGGACCTTCGGCTTTGCTCATGTTAGGATGAGGTTCTCCTCCTGTTCCTAACGTGCTTAATTTCGTTTGTATGGGGGAGTTATCTCCCGTCGTTATAAGCTCATACTAAAAGAAAGAATGCACAAATATGAAGAGAATTTTATTCATGGCAAAGTTGTTAGTAATACATTCATAGATTTTTCAAACCCTATAACCGTGAAAGGTCTGCTCCCCACCGGGGTCCCCCCGAGATGGAGTTGATAATCCTAATTGGAGGCCGATCTTCTGGCTGCTCCTCTCTCCTTGGTGGTTCTGATGCGTTAAGAGGGGCATAGCTGTGGAATCTCCCGGGAGGAGAGCCTCGCCGAACTCGACGGTCCGGGCTTCTCTGTTTACGAGCTCGGGGAGGAGTTCGGGTGCGCCTGTGCCTGGGAGGAATTCGAGAGTGTGGCCGAGCTTCACTCGACCCTTTTTCAACTGCGGGCTTGCTCGAGTCTCCCGCCTGCCGCTCTCTCACAGTCTCCTCATCCTTCATCTTGAAGGCTTCTTCTGCTCGGGCATATCCTTCGGCCCGAGCCAGCAAATCGATAAAATTTTTGAGGTACTTCTTTTTCAAGGAGAACAGAAGGTCGTTCTTCTGAAGGCCGCCTTTCAGAGCAGCCATCACGACCAATTGGTCCAAGTTTCAGACCTCCAATGCAGCGATGTTGAAACGGTTGACGTAAGCCCAGATAGATTCCCCCTCCCTTTGCTTGATGTTGATGAGGGACTCCGGACCTCTCCGAGGATACCGGCTGCTAACAAAATGAGCCACGAACTGGTGGCTCATCTGATCAAAAGAAAAGATGGTACCCGACTTCAATGCCGAGTACAAGTTCTTGCTGCTCCCTTCAGGGTGGATGGAAAAGCTCGGCACAGAATGGTGTCTGACACGCCATGGAGCAGCATCATTGTCCGGAAGGCCTCCAGGTGGTCGATCGGATCCGAGGTCCCGTCATAGCTTTCGAACTGGGGGAGCTTGAAGTTTGGCGGGATCGGTTCCTGCATGATCATTTGAGAGAAGAAAAGTATAGATGTCCTCACCATAAGCAGGGGGAGCATGGCGGAGTTCTTCGATCCATCGGTTTATCTCTTGGAGCCTTCGATCAAGAAGTCCTCTCGACTGCGGGTCTCGAGGGTCTTCAGGCAGAATGGAGGTAGAGATCCTCCGGGAGTAGAACCGTGATTGGACTGAGGGCTCTCCACCCTCGGATTTGTCTTTTCGAGAAAGACGGGGTGACTGGCCCAAGTGGCCCGCCCTACCACCGATTTTAGAATTCCGACGACGTTCTCTCCAACCGCACCGATGCCTACGGCTGTTGTTGCTGTTACATGGCCTGCATCGCTTCAGTGAGGTCTCTGACCTACTGAACCAGCAGGTCAAATTGCTCGACGTCGACCGTCGTTGTCGGAGGAGGAGGAGGAGCTTGAAAAACTGGAGGTGAGGTCGGAGCCTAAGATCTAGCCGCAGAGGTCGTGGATCACCTGGTGGATGCTTTGCAGGGAGGCATCGGGTGAAGATCTAGTAGAAGAAGGAGAAGAGGATGTTGGAGAAGATGACCGAAATCAGTCCCGTTGAGCACTCCTTTAAGAACAAGGGTACTGCAAAGATACACATGCCACCCTTCCTTTAGCGCTAATTCTGTTGGTGTAGAATTCCATTGAAGTCAGAGAGCTGGAGTTGGGCTGACCGCAGCCGTCGTCGGGACCTGCAAAGAAAGTCTAAATCGAAGCTGGGGGTGCTCCGGCAAGACCCTCCGATGCTCAAGTAGTACTCTGCTTCAACAGACATGGAGTGCTCGAGCGAAAATTTTGGCAGAATTTCGAGATAGAGTTACCAGCCTTCAAAGAATGTATCTGGGGGTCCTTATTTATAGACGGAGGGTGTAACTGACCGACAGCGACATCTGCAACCATCTGGTAGTGGACCGTTCAAAGCCGCATGGAGTTTGTTACGGAGAGTAGTGGCATCAGGGGTCGTTCAGGGCCACGTGGAGCTTGTTGTAGAGAGTGGAGTGGTGTCCATTGTTAGGACTTGCCAGGGAGTGGTGGAGCTGCACGGAATCCATTGCAGAGAGTGGAGCAGGATGGTGGCTCTTGTCGTGGCTTGTCAGAGAGTGGTGGAACCGCATGGAATCCGTTGCAGCGAGTGGAGTAAGGTAGTGGCCCTTGTTGTGGCTTGCCAGAGAGTTTGGATCCATCGGCTGAAGCTTGACTGGGATGCCCGATGGAGCAAAATGGCTCTTTACATTGTCATTCTAGGAGAGGCTCGGATGTTCCGAGGTTATTGATGAATCTACTGTTGTCAGATGCTGACCTTTCAGGCGGGAGTCACCTGCTGTAGGAACTCGGATGGAGATTTTTTTGTTGACGAAGTCCAAGAAGTTCGATCGTAGGGAAGTCCATCTGGGATTTATCTGATGTGGAAGCTCATCCGAAGATCTTCCGTCGGGGAAGTCTGATTTTATGGGGAGCTGGTAGGAGGTCGGCCGCGATGGAATTTGGATAGCGCTGGGGAGGCTCGACAGACGTCAGAGGCGATCGGCTATCGCAGGGACCCAGTTGCTAGAGCTCGTCCGTCATAGAAGCTCATTGGAATCCATCCGCTGGAGAAGTTCGGATGGCTTTGGTTCTCACGAGAGGTCGAAAGGGGGCCGTTTATTGTCAGAGCTCGGGCGAGGACCAGTTGTCGTGGAAGCTCGGAGTAGTGTCCCACTGTAGAAGTTCATCCAGAACCCACTCGCTACGGAGTAGCTCGGCTGGAGTCTACCTATAATAAAGTTTTGAAGAAATTTGCTTACAGGAGATGTCTGGAGTAGACAGCCCGCTGTAGGAGTTCAGACTAGACCATTCGTAGCAGAAGTTCGGCTCTCGCAGGAGCTCAATTAGGATCCAGGAGGCGGTTGATCACCGTAAAAACTTGGATGGAGTCTGTTTACTGTAGAAATCTCACTGTCGGGGAAGCTCGGATGCTGATGAAGTCCGAAAGAAGTTCGGGGGTAGTCGGTTGCTGTAGAAGGTGGCTAACAGTGGGGCCCTGAGGGCCTTTGGGGTGGCCAGTGGACGAATGCAGAAGTTCATTATCGAAGAAGTCCGGACGGTTGAGGGGGTTCGGAGAGACACCACAATAAGGTCAGGAGCCGGAAGAGCCTGGAGGGATCGGTCTTTTATAAACTTCGGCCGGGGGTACTTTATACCCAACATGTGCCATATGTGTTGGTTGTCCTCGTAATCAAATAGTATGCAGATATTGGTATGACATACAGGTGAGATGTAGGAGTACATCATCACAGAATATGATCAACTGTGGAGCACTCTTTGTCATGGGTAGCTCGCGAAGTGTATAGGTATAAGTATCCCTCCGATCTGAGATCACCACTGTGACTTGCAAGCAACTCACTATACTTTGGTACTAGACTAACTAAGTTTTTAATTTAATGATGAAAGATTTTTGGATGTAGTCAAGTAGCTATCAAGTCGGTGCGTGAGTTAAGATGGGATTGACCCCTCAAAATTAGTAGGAGTTAATGTATCAATTTATTTTAATTTAGCAAAATTTGAACCTGAGTAATCTATGTGAAGGATTTGAGAAAAATTAAAATATAATATGGATGACTTATCTAAGATTGATAGTTAAATCTTAGATCATCCTTGAGTATTAGGGTCAAAGGGATGAATTATACGATAACCATATGCTAATAGGTTCTTGAATGTTGCTTCACCTCCATTCGATCTATCCGCATATCGGATCACCATTGCTAGATAGTTACATCAATTGGTTTAGAAAGTTATTTTTTGCTACTAGCTTACGTTCGAACCTATGAGGTCATAGTCAAAAGAAATTTTTGACTGATCATGTGGCTGATCAACTATTGAGAATCGTTCAAGGGCTTAATTGTCAATTCGATTGATGGTTAACCTTATGTAAAAGTTGCAATAAATTAATTCATCAAGTGTTAGTGAATAAATATAAGATTAATTAGTAATTAAATTATTGATTAGCTTAATTTGATTGAGCAAAAGGATTAAATAAAATCTAATTGAATTGGATTCAATTAGGTTTGATCCGATTAGGTTATGAGATGACCTAATCGCTAAGGAAGAATTATCGCTGATTTGATCAGGACTTTGGTTCAATCAATTTTTAATTTGATTAAAATTTAATTAAAAATTATAAATCTAATTAGATTAAATTTTATATATTTTATTTGACTAAATCAGATGTGAATTGGTTTGGATTCAAATAAGAAAATTAAGAGTCCTTATTGGGATAAGACTCTTCTCCCATGCACCTCCCTCTTTGAGGCCATATATCCTCACACACAAATAGTTTTTACATGATTTTATATCAAAGGGTCCTTTCCCATCTCTATCTCACTTCTAAATTTGGGTAGGATTAGATTTTAAATGGTATATTCAAATCTGATTTGAAATAGGATACCATATAAATAATATTTGATATTATCTCTAAGACCTTGCCGCCAACTTATTTTTTTTTGTCCTTATATATGCAATATTTTGAAGAGATTTTTTGCAAAAAATTTGTTGGAGAACCATAAGAAAATATGGAAAGGGGTGACCTATATTTTTTTGGCATGTTTTGGTGTGATTTTTTTAGTAGGGTCGACAACACATCAAGAGTCCATGATCTCTAGGACTCTTCACCCCACCTCCTTGCATGTTAAATAAAAGCAGTTTTATTTCATTCTTGTGCATAAAAAGAGACCTGAGAGAGAGAGGCATTCACATTGAGAGGGGTCTTGGGTATGGTTTCATGATGTGAAAGAAGAGGAGAGTCCTCTTCTCTTGGGGTGTATGCGAAAACCAGGTTTCTAGGATTTTGGTCCTCAAAATTTGGGAAGAGAGAAAAAATAAAAAATAAATTATTTTTCTCTCTATCTTTCTTCTACCTCTTCATCTCCTCTAGAAGTCCATCTTCAATCTCTAAAAAGATTTTAGAGATTTGAAAAAAAGATCCAAATCAGTCAAGAAGAAGTCTTCGTGCAAGCTAGCACTCCCGAGAAGATTGATCAGATCAAGGCTTCGACTGGACTTTCTGTAGATGTCAGATGCATATGCGGTTGTGAGCAACCAGCAAGAATCCTCTCCATCATATTTCTCAGCAGTGACGATCATCAACCCATACTCAAGTATCGAGTTCTGAACTCAGATTAGAAGTAGATGTGATCTACTGCTCACATGCATGCATGCTGATTTTATCTTCAGTATTTTTCAGATTTTATATGCAATATATTATGTCATAGATCCTAGAGTAGATTGATTTGATTATTAGATCATATGTATGTTAGATTAATTTGATTAATCTAATTATCTTCTACTGTAATTTATTCGAAAAATTTTCAAAATACATACATGAAATTGCCTACGTTCACCAATAGTGGTATCAGAGCCTAGTTTGTTATGACATGATTTATGTGCATATTAAACCTAAATTTTAATTTTATTTAGATCTGATATGTGATATTTTGATCTAAATTTAATTAATAGTTAATGACACAAACTGACATAAGATTGTCCTGCTGTAAAGTTTACCCTTTACTGTCAAAAATTTATCCTAGTTTATGCTGATCGTTGATAAAATCTGATTTTATGTCATGCATATGATGTTTATGATCTGATTTAGATGTGATCTAAAATTATAATCAGATCTGATATAATTTAGATTAGATCTAAATTCATGCATATATGATATGTGATTAGATTAGATGATCTGATTAGCAAGTACTTACATTGGGTTGATCGCCAGGCCATCCGGTCATAGGAGCAAGAAAGATTTAAAGGCCCTCTCTTTCCATTCGATGGAGTGCCTTATGGTGTATAGAGGTGCCATGTGATTAGATCCCATGAAGAAGAACGTAAAAGAAAGAACTTATTTTTTGCAAAATCTTTGATCTTGAAACTTTAGATTTGTTGTATGTGATACAAAGTTGTATGAAAAATAAAGTATCTAATCTATATGATTAAAATTATTTTAATTATAAAAAAATAAAATCTCAAATTATAAAAATTTTAGATATGATCTAAAAATATTATGATTGATTTTATTTTAGTGGTATGCAAGAATTTTCAGATCTGAAACTCTTAAATCGTGCTCACATAATTACTGAGCCGACCCAATTTTGAACTGAGTTGACCCAATCCCCTTGCATAGCCGGCTCAATGATGATTGAGTCGATCTAGTTTTAAAATAAAAAATCTTTGCATAATATTTATTATAAATTATTTATAGAAATAAAAAAGTTGAAATTATTTCAAACCTAAACCTAAATCCATATTAATGCTGAAACTTAATTGAGAATTAAGTGTAGAATCAATTAGATCTAGAATTATAAATTAAAGATCTAATGACATTGCATAAAATATAGGAGCATGGGTTAGCTCAAATCAGATCCTCTTAATTGGGTTAGACCTAAGGTTAGAATCAAAAAGTTAATGGATTAACTAGAGAAATTGATTAAATCTAACCAAATATTGAATTAGATTAAATAAAATTTTTCTAGAATCAATACAATAGTTATAGATGGTCAAGTTCATATCTTTAATTAGACCAAATGGGCCTTGATTATGACTCAGTAGTTGAACCCAAATCATTAGGTTGGTCAAATCGAAGCTAATTAACCAATTGATGTCTAAGATAAGTCTGACATTCTGATCGGTGATTTTTAATTAGGAGCCACTTATCTGACCATTTCGATGTTGTCTAAGATAAGCTTAGCATATCCTCCCATCGATCTTACTTATTTGCCAATTTGATGAATTATGTCTTGATTAGATTGCTAAGTGATTTGAGTTGACCCATGTCATTAAGATTGATCAGTGTAACTAATCTAGGTGCCAGTTCAACCAGCATGATCTTAATCTAATTTAATGACTTGGAGAAGTCAGTGGGAGGATTGTGGTTTACTGGTTGATCTCTTCTTTTTTTTGACTCATAGATTAAATCTTCTAAATTATTAAGTCCCTAAAATAAGCTAGTTATAGGGATAATTAGATCATAGCCTCCTATTAAGTTAGATAATAATAGATCCGTTGGGTATAAAATAACCCCAGTCGAAGTTCGTAAGAGGCCGACCCTCCGAGGGCTCTTCTGGCTTCCGACCTTGCGTGTTGTCTTTCTGAACTCCCTCGGCTATCCGAGCTTCCATAATGCCATCCGGACTCCTCCAGCAGTCGATCTTCCATAGTGCCCTCCAGATTCCTCCAACGGATGAACTCCTATCATGCCATCCAGACTTCTCCGATAATGAACTCCTTCAGTCGTCTATCTGACTGCTCCAAATTTCTCTAGGCTTCCTTATCGTCAACTTTCTACAGTGATCGACTACCCTCTGAGTCTCTTTCGGACTTCTCCTGCCATGATCGACTTTACTCTGAACTTCTCTCGACTTCATCAATGTTCGAGCTTCTCCAACAGTAGGACTTCTATAGTAACCAGACTCCATCCAAATTTCTACGACGATCGACCACCTTCCGAATTTCATCCGAGCTCCTACAAGAGCCGGACTCCATCCAAACTTCCACAGCGATGGATCCCAGATGAACTTCTACAACGGATGGGCTCCACCACCGGATCTCTACTCCAAACTTCTATTGCAAGCGGATTTCATCTGAGCTTCTACAATAAGAAGTCTCCATCGAGCTTCCATGGCAATCGGTCTCCATCCGAGCTTCTACAGTAAGCGGCCTCCTTCTGGACTCCTACAAGAATCGGACTCCATCCGAACTTCTGCAATAGAATTGAATTTCAGACTCCTCCAGCGGATGAACTTCCACAACACCTTTCGAGCTCCACTATCGGTTGACCTTCTGCTGGATTCCTCGTGAAATCGGACCTCTCCAGTGGACAGTCTTCAGACAAGCTTCTACATCAGACAAATTCCAGACGGACTTCTCTAGCAATCAGACTCCTATCGGACTTCTCCAACAGAAAGTCTCCGTTAGAGCTTCTACAGTAGATGACTTTCGCCTGTAGCATCAGCATCCAAGGCACCCGACAATAGTGGACTTGTCAGCAACCTCGAAAACATTCAAGCTTCTCTTAGATTGCTGAGACAGAGAGCCATTCCGCTCCATCAGACATCCCAATCAAGCTTCAACCATCAGGCCGAACTCTCTGGCAAGTCACGACAACGGACACTACCCCACTCCACCCTCCGTAACAAACTCCACGTGGCCCCACCACTCCCTGACAAGTCGTGACAATGGACACCACTCTACTCTCCATAACAAACTCCACGTGGCCCTGAATGGCCCACTACCAGGCAATTACGGATGTCACTGTCAAGCGGTTACTCTCCCCATCTATAAAAGAGACCCCTCAGATACATTCTCCTCTAAGCTCTAAACTCTATCTCGAAACTCTGCTAAAATTTCATTCGAGTGCTCCATTTCTGTTGAGGTAGAGTATTGACTTGAGCGTCGGAGGGTCTTGTCGGAGCACCCCCAACTCTGGTTTAGACTTCCCTTGCAGGTCCCGATAGCGGCCGCGATCCCCTTGACTCAGCATCTCCGACGTCGGTGGAATTCTGCACCAACAAAATTGACGCTAGAGGAAGGGCCTTGTGTCTTCGTAAGACCCTTGTTCTTAAAGGAGTGCTCAACGGACTATCTCCGATCATCTTCTTCAACATCTTCTTCTTCTTCTCCTGTCAGATCTCCACCTGATGCCTCCTCGAAAGGCATCCACCAGGCGATCCATGGCCTACGCGGCCAGATCTCAGCGAGATCCGCAAGCTTCGACCTCGTCTCCAATTTTTTAGGCTCCTCCTCTTCCGCAATGGCAGTCGACATGAAACAGTTCGACTTACTGGTTCAGCAGGTCAGGGGCCTCACCGAAGTAGTGCAGGCCATGCAATAGCAGCCGCAGGCATCTGTGCGGTTGGAAAGAGCATCATCAGAGTTTCAGAATCTGACGACCGGGTGGGCCACTTGGGCCAGTCACCCTATCTTCCCTGGAAAAGGGAAGCGGAGGGCGGAGAGCCATGTTCTCGCAGCTGAAAAAGGGTTGAGTGAAGCTTGGCCATGTTCTCGAACTCCCTCCGGACACAAGCATGTCCAGACTCCTCTCCGGGCTCATAGGAAGAGAAGCTCAGACCGCAGAGTTCGACAGAGCTCTCCTCCAGGAAGATTCCATAGATACGCCCCTCTCAATGCTCCAAAAACCCAAGTACTAATAAAGGTCAGGGAGCAGCTGCCAAGGCTGGAAAGGATGCGCACACACCCCAAAAAGTGCAACCCTAACAAGTTCTACCTCTATCATCGTGACCATGGCCATGACACGGAGGAGTGTATTCAGCTCCGAGATGAGATCGAGGAGCTCATCAGATGAGGTCAGCTCAACAGATTCATCCGATGCCGGCCTGAGGGTAGGGAGGATCGGTCGAGGGCCCTACCACAATCAGAGCCACCTAGAAGGGAAGAACAGTCTGGAGATCGGCCTCCAATTGGGATCATCAACACCATCTCTGGAGGACCCCGATAGGAAGCAGCCAGTGGATCAGTCAGACCGCCCAAGCGATGGAGGACTGAAGAATCTATAACCTTTACTGAAGAGGATGCCAGGAAGATTCAATTCCCCATAATGATGCGGTAGTAGTTTCTTTAAATATTGCTGACTATGATGTACGCCGCATTCTTGTTGATAGTGAAAGCTCTTCCGATATTTTATTTTACGATGCATTTTCAAGAATGTCCATTCTGGATGGTCGATTAAGGTCGATAAGCTCCCCGTTGGTTGGGTTCACTGGCAATGCTGTGCCAGTGGAAGGAGTAATAACTTTAACCGTAGTTGCAGGTTGGTACCCGAAATAATCTAGGGCGCAGATGGATTTTTTGGTGGTAAGGGTGCCGTCTGCCAACAACGCAATACTCGACCGACCTGGCCTCAACGCCCTCCGAGCTGTGGTATCGACCTACCATTTGAAATTGAAATTTTCTACTAGCCAAGGGGTCGGAGAGGTCAGAGGAGATCAAGTCCTGAGGAGACACTGCTATATCATAGCCCTACAAAAAAATGGTCAGTCTGACCCCTGTCCGATTGATGGACTAGACACCCACGACGATCTTACCGAAGAATGGGGTGAGCCGATTGAAGATCTTGTCTCAATTCCTTTGAATGATAGGAATGAGGAGCATGTGGTGAAGGTCGGTTCCAACCTGGGAGAAGAGGTACGTACACGGCTCATCAATTTTCTACAAAAGAATGTGGATGTTTTCGCTTGGGTTCCGACGGATATGTCGGAGATTGATGCGGAAGTCATGGAGCACTGTCTAGCTGTTGATCCCAAACATCGGCCGATGAAGAAAAAAATCTGAGGTCATGCACCAGAAAGGCAGAAAGCAATAGCTGAGGAAGTTGATAAACTCTTGAAAGTCAGGTTCATCAGAGAAGTCAACTATCCAAACTAGGTCTCCAATTTGGTTCTTGTCAAGAAGGCGAACGGCAAGTGGAGGATGTGTATAGACTTCAAAAAGCTGAATAAACTTGCTCGAAAGACATTACCCTCTGTCCAGAATTGATCAATTAGTGGATGCAACCTCGGGCCACGAGCTTCTCACTTTCATGGATGCATTTTTTGGCTACAATCAAATCAGGATGGCACCAGAGGACGAAGAAAAAACTACTTTTATTACTAACCGTGGTCTTTATTGTTACAGGGTCATGCCTTTTGGCCTAAAAAATGCAGGGGTGACCTATCAACGGTTAGTGAACAAGATCTTCAAAGAATAGATCGGCCGCAACATGGAGGTCTACGTGGACGACATGCTTGTAACAAGCAAATCCTCAATGAACCACGTCGTCGACCTTGAGGAGACATTCAGTGCCCTCCGAAAATACAAGATGAAGCTGAACCCAGCCAAGTGCACTTTTGGAGTAACCTCAAAAAATTTTGGGCTTTATGGTATCGGGGTGCGGGATCGAAGCAAATCTGAAAAAGATTCATGCCATCCAGGAAATGACCGCCCTGAAGTCAATAAAAGAAGTCCAGTGCCTTATTAGGAGAGTAGTAGCTCTGAATCGCTTCATCTCAAGATCGGCCGAACGGTGCCTACCTTTCTTTCAGACTCTCAAGCAGCCGAAGAACTTCTGTTGGATCACTGAATGTCAGCAGGCATTCGGAGAATTGAAAAACTACCTCGGCTCACCTCCACTATTGGTGAGGCCCAAACCTGGAGAGGAGCTATTCTTGTACCTGGCGGTCTCCCCTGTGGCTCTCGCAGTAGTTCTGATTAAGGAAGAAGCAAAAATTCAACGGTCGATCTACTACATAAGTCGAGTATTGAGAGACATCAAAATCAGGTATACTAAGTTAGAAAAACTAACTTACGCCTTGTTGATTGCAGCTCGAAGTCTCCGACCTTACTTTCAAGGGCACACCATAATACTGCTCACCGATCAGCCGATTAAGGCAGTTCTGCATCGAGCGGATGCTTCCGGAAGTATAGCGAAATAGGCAATTGAGCTCACAAAATTTGACATCAACTATCGACCTCGATCGATGATAAAAGCTCAGATATTAGCAGACTTCATAGTGGAATGCACTATCCCAGAAGAAGCTGAACTTGAACGAGGTGAAGCTGACAACCCCGGGCTCCAGCCAAACTCCCCTGAGGAAAGAACGGATCTCCCTGATGGTTTTTGGGCCCTCTACATGGACGGTTCCTCCAACACGTCAGGCACGGGTGCAGGCCTAACCTTGATCAATCCGAAAGGAATTATCGTGGAGTACACACTGTGCTTTGAATTCTCTGCGATAAATAACGGAGCAAATATGAAGCTCTGATCGCAGGACTGAGGATCGTCAAAGAGTTAGAAGTAGATCGGCTCCAAGTCTATAGTGACTCCCAATTGGTGGTGGAACAAGTCAGTGAAAACTATGAAGCTCGGGAGGACAGTATGGCCAAGTATCTCGAAAAAGTAAAAGAGATCATCCCTGCCTTCGACAGCTTTGACATCAAGCAGATTCCAAGAACAGAAAATATCAGGGCCGACCTCCTCTCCAAGTTGGCTACACTAGCTCGGCTGAACTGCCCAAGGAAGTCTTCTTTGAAGTTCTGAAGTACCCAAGTATGAAAGAACCGTAGCTTTTGATGGAGATCAGCCATGAACCCAGCTGGATTGACTCGCTGGTTGCATACCTCAAAGATGGGGTTCTTCTTCATGATGCAAAAGAAGCTCGAAAGCTTAGAAACCAGGCCTCCCGATATATCCTCTACGAAGGCAAGCTGTACAAGAGGTCGTACTCTTTGCCCCTCCTGAAATATCTCCGGCCTTCTGAAGCTGACTTTGCCTTATGGGAGGTACATGAAGGAGTCTGAGGAAGTCACCTAGGGGCTAGATCTTTATCCCACAAACTGTCTAACAAGGTTATTACTGCCTGGCCTACAATGTACCACGACTCCATCGAATATGTCAAAAAGTATGATCGGTGTCAGAGATATGCGAATATCCAAAGACAGTCTGCCTCTGAACTTACGCCCTTGAGTGCCCCATGGTCGTTTGCACAATGGAGGATGGATATCCTCGGACTTTTTCCCATGGCATCGGGCAGCAGAAGTTTCTCCTGGGGCCATAGACTACTTCACCAAGTGGGTCAAAGCTAAACCTTTGGCAAAAATCACAGAAGCTAAAGTGCAGGACTTCATCTAGAAGTCAATCGTCTGTCGGTTCGGCTTACCTAGAACTCTCATTACTGATAATGGACGATAATTTGCTGGAGCAAAGTTTGCTGAATTTTGTGAGGACTTAAACATCTCCCATAACTTCACGTCAGTAGCCCATTCGCAGGCAAACGGCGAAGCCGAGGTCACTAACAGGACTCTGTTGCAAGGAATCAAGGTGAGACTTGAAAAGGTGAAGGAAACTTGGGCAGATGAGCTTTATCATGTGTTTGGGCATATCGAACTACCCAAAGACTGCCCACGGGGAGACCCCCTTTGCCTTGGCCTTCGAAACAGAAGCCGTTATCCCGATTGAACTCAAGCTTTCGTCGGCACGAGTTGTAGCATTCGACGAGCAATGCAACTCACAGATCTCAAGGCAACCTCGACTTGTTAAAAGAGAAGCGGGAGATAGCTCAAGTTCGAATAGCAGCCTACAGGTAGAAAGCAGCCCGCTACTACAACTCCCGGGTCAAGAGCAAAGCCTTCAGAGCGGGGGACTTAGTACTTCGACGAGCCGCTGTTTCACAACCTCAGAACCAAGAGAAACTTGCCCCGAACTGGGAAGGCCTGTATGAAGTCAAGGAGGTAGTCCGGCCTAGAACATATTATCTAAAAGAGCTCGAAGGAGCAAACCTTCCGCAACCATGAAATTCGAAAAATCTACGAATGTATTATCGATAACTTTGCCTTAAATAAAAGTTTTATATTCGCATATCTTTTCTTTTGGTGTGAGCTTATAACGATAGGGAGTAGCTCCTTCAGATAATCAAAATTAAATATGTCAGGAACAAGAGGAGAACCTCATCCCGACACAAATGAAGGCCTGATTATTTAGAGACTAGATGGGGGGAGAGGCCCTTGCAACGGCCCTTATGCGTCCCTACAGCCATGTTAGGAACAGGAGGAAACCTCATCTAATATGAGCAAAGTCGAAGGCCAGTTATTTAGAGATCGGATGGGGGAGAAGCCCTTGCAACGCCCTTATGCACCCCCACAGCCATTTAGTAATAGGAGGAGAACCTCATCCTAACATGAGTAAAGTCAAAGGCCGATTATTTAGAGACCGGATGGAGAGAGAGGCCCTTGCAATGGTCCTTATGTACCCCCACAGCCATGTTAGGAACAGGAGGAGAACCTCATCCTAACATGAGCAAAGTCGAAGGCCCGATTATTTAGAGATCGATGGGGAGAGAGGCCCTTGCAACGCCCTTATGTGCCCCCACAACCATATTAGAAAGGAGGAGAACCTCATCCTAACATGAGCAAAATCAAAGGCCTGGTTATTTAGAGACCGGATGGGGGGAGAGGCCCTTGCAACGGCCCTTATGCGCCCCCACAGCCCTGTTAGGAAAAGGAGGAAAACTTTATCCTAACGTGAGCTAAATTGATTGTGTTGGGAACAGGAGGAGAACCTCATCCTGACACAAATGAAGATTTGGTCGTTTAAGACCAGATGAGGGAAAGAGCCCCCTCAACGGCTCCTCTATACCCTTACAACCCTGTCAGTAGCAGAGAAAAAACCCTCACCCAAACATAAAAAAAAAAAAAAGAAGAGAGAAAAAGGGAAAGCGACGGGCTACGCCAGAGATAAGAAAAAAAATGAACTACATCAAAGACACAAGGGACCTCATCTCAATGAGGAAGGAGACTCTTGTCAAAACCCCTAAGTCCCTAAGGGGGAACCCAATGCTGATAAGAGAAAATAGACTTCCTCAAAGTAACGAGAAGTTCTAACCTCAAGCTTGAACACTGGGAGAGAGCGTCAAACTCGAATGGCCTCAAAAAGACTTCGATCATGAACACAAAGGGCGAATCAACACGGCGATGATCCAAATCTTCAAACAACGTGACATCGAATAAGACAGAAGACAAAAGAAGCTCGGTAAACAACAACTTAATGCAAGAATGGATAAGATAATGAAAAAATTCCTTTTCATTTCATTAGTAAAGTGCACGTTACAAAGCCTTTGAAGGCAAAAAAAAAAATGACAAGAAAAGAAAAGAATACATGGAATAACAAAAAGTAAAAGAGGCTCTAGGGAAGTTCAACTTCTACCAATTTTGAACTCTCAATTCAGCCATCATCTGGGATTGCTTTAAGTTCTTAACTTCTTCTTCCAGTCCCCCTTAAAGGATTTGGCTTCTCCGACCTTCGTCCCTCCTCCATTTCTAGGGTTTCTTCCCCTCCTCTCTTCCTTCGCTCTCCATGGTGCCAAGGAAATGAGGGCTTCGAGCCGGAATCTCGAGCTCATCCGTGGGATCGAGAAGTACTCCGGTCGAAGATGTACCACAAGCACGGGCTCTAGGCGATCAAGGCGAAGCACGACGGTGTCTTTCCATGCCACGAGCCCAAGGAGGTGCTGCCCAAGCTCGTCGAGATGCCAGAATGCACCCGTCGACCAATCTTTTATTAAATCCCATTGTTGAAGGAATTTTCCCTCGGATCCTCTTCGGAGTTGTCGGCCCCCTCGATGGCAGCCTGCTGCTGCGGCTCTTGCGGGCCAACATCTTCTTCCTCCTTCTTTCGGCCCCCGACGCCTCCTCGGGGCGAGCCTCTCAGCGGGAACTTGGCCGAGGGGCTTCTTGAAGAGGCTCGGGGACTATAGCCTCGATGTTGGAGGGGGCGTCGATGGCAATGGCTCTTGGGCAGGCACGGTCGAGCTCGTCTCTTCTACCCTTGCCCTCTTCGCCCCTCCGAGGATGCGGCGCCTTTCCTTTTGTGGGTCTTAAGACCCTTGGCTAGCATTTGAGCTGCGTCTGCATCCATATCTGCAATGAAGGAAGATCGACACAGTTTAGAAAAAGTATAAGAAGAAAGGGGAACAGCAAAAAAAAAAAAAATGAATGAAGTCAAAGTGCTAGGAATGGTGTCTGGTACAGAAATCGGATGAGGTTCACCTATGGAACTAAGATTTTGGGGGGCTGGAATGGACGAACTCCTAGAACTGCTAAAGGAGAAAGTGTTGGAGGACATTTTGAATCAAGAGAAAACCCTAAAAAATCCGAAAAAATTGAAAAAAATAAGAAACAAAGTGCTCGTGGAGAAACCGAATAGGCGTAATGCGAAGGATAAAAAATGGAAGAAGAACAAGAAAGGGAGGGGTTCCAGAACTAACCTAAGCTGGTCCGAAAGATGTAGGAAGGCAGCAAGGGTGATGGGGATTGACCCGAAGAGCGTCTAAAAATGAGAGGGACATGCTGGAGGAAGATGAAGTTCTTGGGGAAGAAGGGCTCCAACAGAATTCTCAGGCAAAGTGAAACCCCTGAAGGAGGGGGCGGGTTTAAATAGGCAACGGAGTCCGACGTAATAATGACTGCAATATCCTCTGGCCGATCTGTAACCACCACATGGCCCACTCATCGTGGCAGGCGGCTGATAATTGACAGAATCATTATTGCGCCATATCTAGAGCAACGCTCCAGCGGGAGTTCCGAAAAATTTTTTTTGGATCACCTCGATTTGAAAAGACTCCAGCACCAGCGTGCCAAACATCAAAATATCTGGATACAACCAAATACAAAAATCAAGGGAGACAACTTCGGTTGTGAAAATTTCTCTGTACTTCCTTCATTTGGAACCCGAACTCGAAAGTAGGGGGACTGGTGTTGGGTATAAAATAACCCCAGCCAAAGTTCATAAAAGGCCGACCCTCCCCGAGCTCTTCCAGCTTCCAACCTTGTACGGCATCTTTCTAAACTCCCTCGACTGTCCGAGCTTCCATAATGCCATCCGGACTCCTCCAGCAGTCGACCTTCCATAGTGCCCTCTAGTTTCCTCCAACGGACGAACTGCTATCATACCATCTGACTTCTCCGATAATGAACTCCTTCATCATCTACCAGACTGCTCCAAATATTCTCTGGACTTCCTTATCAGCCGACTTTCTACAGTGATCGACTACCCACTGAATCTCTTTCGGACTTCTCCTGCCACGATCGACTTTACTCCAAACTTCTCCCGAACTTTGTCCATGTTCGAGCTTCTCCAACAGTAGGTCTTCTACAGTAATCAGACTCCATCAAGTTTCTACGGCAGTCGACTGCCTTTCGAATTTCATACGAGCTCCTACAAGAGCCGGACTCCATCCAACTTCCACAGTGGATGGATCCCAGACGAACTTCTACAACGGACGAACTCCACCAATCGGATCTCTACTCCGAACTTCTATTGCAAGTAGATTTCATCCGAGCTTTTACAATAAGAAGTCTCCATCCGAGCTTCCACGGCAACCGATCTCCATCCGAGCTTCTACAGTAAGCGGCCTCCTTCCAGACTCCTGCAAGAATCGGACTCATCCAAACTTTTGCAATAGAATTGAATTCCAGACTCCTCCAGTGGATGAACTTCCATAATGCCTTCGAGCTCCACTATCGGTTGACCTTTTGTTGGATTCCTCATGAAATCGAACCTCTCCAGCGAATAGTCTTCAGACGAGCTTCTATATTAGACAAATTTTAAACGGACTTCTCTAGCAATCGACTCCTGTCGGACTTCTCAATAGAAAGTTTTCATCCGAGCTTCTACAGTAGATAACTTCCGCCCGTAGCATCAGCACCCAAGGCATCCGACAACAGTGGACTGTTAGCAACCTCGAAAAATTCGAGCTTCTCTTAGATTGCTAAGATAGAGACCATTCCGCTCCATCAAACGTCCAGCCAAGCTTCAGCCATCAGGCTCGAACTCTCTGGCAAGTCGCAACAACGGATACTACCCCACTCCATCCTCCGTAACAAACTCCACGTGGCCCCACCACTCCCTGGCAAGTCGTGACAACAGACACCACTCCACTCTCCGTAACAAACTCCACGTGACTTTGAATGGCCCACTACCAGGTGTTACAGATGTCGCTGTCAAGCGGTTATGCTTCCGTCTATAAAAGAGACCCCCAGATACGTTCTCCTCTAAGCTCTAAACTCTATCTCAAACTTGCTAAAATCCCATTCGAGTGCTCCATTTCTGTTAAGGCAGAGTACTGACTTGAGCATCAGAGGGTCTTGTCGGAGCACCTCCAACTCTGGTTTAGACTTCCCTTGCAGGTCCCGACGACAGCCGCATCCCTCGACTCCAGCTTCTCGACATCGGCAGAATTCTGCACCAACAAGATCCATTAGTATGATGATCATTGGAGGCCCAAAGGCCTAGTGTTCATCTACTATTGAAATTATCATTCATAATATGATGACTTAGTCAAGTTTCTTTGTCAAATGCTTAGTTAGCGGCCAAAGTTGGGCCTGATTATTTGTAGTTAGATTCATAAGTATGATCATGTTAATGGTTGGACCTAACTAGGACTTGCAAAGAAGATCAAAGTTAACTGAAAAGTTATTTGGGCTAAATCAATAACGAAAAATTATTTGATGAAATAATTGATTAAGAACCTACCCATAGATGTACATGGGTGAGCCGGCCAAAGTCAGACTCAAGTGCAGTCTGTATGGATTCTAGTATTCGCTAAGAAATTAGAGTAATTCCTCAGATTGGAGGTAAAAGCTACCAATTTGACTAAAATAATGAGAGAACCTTTAGATTAAAGTCCAAGTTTTAGGCTCAATCAATTCATAAACATAGAGGTCATGTATTTTTCTTTCAGTTATGGCTTGATGTCTGTTGCTCCATTCACTATTTGACAGTGATTTATTTATAGGACCAACTTCGATAGATGGTATCGAAAGTTGTAAATAGTTCTAGAGCATGAATGGATCTTATATATAATTATAGATCCAGCATCCGATGTTCTCACATCCAATACATGTGATGTGATTAAAGGCACTTATCAAAAGTGGCCAAATGATCAAATCATCATGTGGTGTTATTGAGAGTAGCAAAGAACATGAATTTAGTTATAAATTCGATGATGCTCAGTGGAAGAAATTTTCAACTATTGAAGGAGTTCTTTCACACCTCTCAAGATGTATCTTCAGTGGGGCAACAATCTTTTGAAAAAAAAAGAAGGTATAAAAGAGCCGTGCTTGGGCTAATGAGTCGAACTAACAAAAGAGTCTAAAGTTAACCTAGTCTAGTAGAGTCCCTTGATCTGAACAGGCAAAGAAATAGAAATCAGCAAAGGATTGCTGGATAAGGTACTTATATGATAACATCTTATAATTTCTCTATTGTAATACTACTATCTAGATATTAGATATCGAAAGTCTATGCAAATTGTTGCGACGACTTCAAGTTAGTAAAAGTTTGAAAATCGTAAGAGGTTCCTAAACATTGGAGTCAGAAGTTATGTTCGAATCCTGATTTTAAGAATCGTCGAGCCTATTTTCAATTCTAACAATATCATTTTAGTGATTGTCACTATTGTCTAATAGTTTTTGTGATATCATTATGAATGATATTAAAATCATGTGGACAACTAAGAAATGACATTTACACAGCCTGTTAGTGTACTGTAGACAACAATCAAACAAACTCAGAGTAGATAATGTCATGGAAGCTTACCTTTGGCAATTTAGGCTTGATCATATAAACAAGAATAGGATCAACAGAAAAGAATTTCAAAGTCAATGATTGTGAATCATTGTCAACCTGTTAATCCTATCTCCTTAGTAAGATGACCAAGTCACCTTTTGCTGGAAAAGAGAACGAGCCAATGATATTCTGAATCTGATACATACTGATGTATTGGATCTATGAATATATTTGTCATAAATTTAGATTATTTAAAATATTTAAATAATTCCATTATAAGATAGAGAAACAAACTGGGAAGAATATTGAAACTCTTTGATCAGACGAAGGAGGAGAATACCTTTCTGGTGAATTTTTGACATATCTAGAAGAGAATAGGATTCTCTGTTATTAGAATCGATTTTGTTAGACATAGTTTGATCCATGATGCGGTGTACAAATCAACCAGTCTTATTTTAGGGTAATACTCTTGAGACCACTTATCATGTTCTGAACTTGATTCTAAACTAATCAGTCACAATAACTCCATATGAGATGTGGATTAGGCATAAGCTGATACTTTCTTATCTTAGGTTTGGGAGTGTTCAGTTTATGTTGAATATTTGCAGATCGATTAACTTAGATTCTGATTATATATATATATTATTCTGTAGGATACCCTAAAGAATCTAGGAGATATAACTTCTACCTTGCTAAAGAACAAGAGTTGTTCAGTATTTTTTCAGAAAAAGAGTACCTTGGAGAAGGTACTGATGCCTTGAATATGGAACTTATGAAGTTTGATAGGTAGAAGAACGGACACAATCTAATAAATTCATAGAACCAGATTTGATTAGATCAAATTTGAAACCTATTATAAAAGTATCGTTAAGGAGATTTGTTAGAGTATAGTATCCATCAGATAGATACTTTGGTATCTAGGTCTGGGATGTGATCTTGTTGAACTCGATGAGAACAACAAGAATTTGATCACCTATATGGATGCCATGTAGAGTTCGACTCTGATTAATGGTTTGGAGCCATAGAGTCCAAAATTGAGCCTATGAAGGTCAACAATGTATGAACACTCGTTGATCCACTAGAAGGGATAAAATCCATAGGGTGTAAGTAGATCTCCAATAGAATCAGATAGCGCAAACGAGAAGGTGGAGACCTACAAAGCTTGTCTGGTTGCCTAAAGATATTGTTAACATTATGGTATTGATCATAACAAGATATTTTCTCCTATGGCAATGCTAAATATTTCGAAATTGGAGCATGTATTTTGATAAGTGATCAAAATGTATGGCTTCATTGAGAGCGAAAAAAAATTCTGCAAATATAAATGGGTTAATAGTTCTGTAAGTATATTTTTTATTTTGTATGTGAATAAAATTTTTTTAATCAGGAATGACATTCCTTATATTACAAAAAATAAAAATTTATTATTATCATAGTTCTCCATAAAGGACTTGGAAAAAGTATTTCTCATCCTAGGGATGATGATCTATAGAGATAGATCTAAAGAGGCTGCTTAGGTTTTTCTAGTCGAACATACATAGAGTGTTTATGAGTAGAATTTATTCTATTATGTATACCATGTATGAGATTGGATATGGTATACTCACTAGGATAGTGAGTGGATACTTGCAAGATCTGGGTGAGAATCACTGGAAAGTCATCTTTAAGTACTTGAGAAATACTAAAGATCGGCGACTCGATTATGAAAAATTTGACCTAAAACTTATAAAATTTGATTCTAATTTTTACTTTGATATAATAATAACAAGAACGTGTCAGAATACATATTTTTTCTAAATAATGGAGCAATCTATTGGAAAGGTTCCAAGCAAAGCAATATAGCCAAATTCAAATTGCGAGGCAGAATGCATTGCAGCATTCGATGCTTGCAAGGAAACTATGTAATTATACAGGTTCACTAGCAAGCTAGGAGTGGCACCCTTTGATGATGGTTCTACTGTATTGTACAGCATCGGAACCATAGCTCATGCCAAGGAGCCGAAGTCCCATTAGCTTGCTAGGTATTTTGCATCGCTACCACCTTATTCGAGAAATCTGTTAACGTGACGTCAATCTTTATAAGATCGATGAAAAGGAGAACTTGACCAACCCATTTACTAAAGCCTTGATATCTAGGAGTTTTAAGATTATAAATCAAAGATAGATATATGACACTATATTGATTGGCTTTAATCCAAGTGGGAGTTGTTGGGAATTGTGTCCTAAAGTCTATCATTTGATGATTGTGCTAATTATAATTGTATATGAATTGATAAATAATAAAAGTTATTTAGCCTTATTCATCATAAGATTATATCTTCTAATGAACTCCTATATTGTGATGAAGTCCTCAGGATTACTTTGATCAATAAATAAGGATTTATCATGTAATCTTTAAATTAATTCGTGACCAAACGATACCTATTACTAGGATAATAGCGATATCAAGCGTAGGTCGTTGTGTGCCATATGCGTGGTTGTCCTTATAACTAAATGGTGTGAAGACCTAGTATAGTATGCAGATGAGATGTAGGAGTATATCGTCACTGAACGTGATCAATTGCGGAGCACTCTGCTATCAAGGATAGCTCACGAAGGGTAGGGTATAAGTCTCTCCGACCTGAGATCACCACGATGTCTTACAAGCAACTCACTATACTTTGATACCGAGCTAACTGAGTTTTTAATTTAGTGATGAAAGATTTTTGGATGCAGTCAAGTACCTATCAAGTCGGTGCATGAGTCAAGATGGGATTGACTTCTCCGAATTAGTAGGAGTTAATATATCAATGTATTTCAATTTAGCAAAATCTGAGCCCGGATAATCCATGTGATAGATTTAAAAAAGATTGAAATATAATGTGTATGACTTATCTAGGATTGACAGTTAAATCCTAGGTTGTCTTCGAGCATTAAGGTCAAAGGGATGAATTATACGGTAACCATACGCCAATAGATTCTTGAATGTCACTTCGCCTTCATTCGACCTATCCAGATGTCGGATCACCACTGCTAGATGGTTACATCAATTGGTTTAGAAAGTTTTTTTGTGCTACTGACTTAGGTTCGAACATATGAGGTCATACTCAAAAAAAATTCTGATTGATCATGTGGCTGATCAACAATTGAGAATCGTTCAAAGGCTTAATCATCAATCGATTGATGGTTAACCTTATGTAAAAATTATAATAAATTAATTCATCAAGTATTAGTGAACTAATAAAAGATTAATTAATAATTAAATTATTAATTAGCTCAATTTAATTGAGCAAAGAGGATTAAATAAAATCTAATTAATTAGATTTAATTAGATTTGATCCGATTAGGTTATGAGATGACTTAATCGTTAAGGGAGAATTGTCCCTGATTTGATCAGGACTTCAGTTCAATCACTTTCTAATTTGATTAAAATTTAATTAAAAATTATGAATCTAATTAGATTAAATTTTATATATTTTATTTAGACTAAACCAGATGTGAATTGGTTTGGATTCAAATAAGAAAATTAAGAGTCCTTATTGGGATAGGACTCTTCTCCCATGCACCTCCCACTTTGATGCCATATCTTCTTATGCAAAAATAGCTTTTGTGTAAGATTTTTCTATGATAAAGAGTTCTTTTCTTTCTCTATCTCACGTCCAAATTTAGATAAGATCAAGTTTTAAATGGTATGTTCAATCTGATTTGAAATAGGATACCATATAGATAATGTTTGACATTATCTCTAAGATCTTGCCACCAACTTATTTTGTATCTCTTTATATGTGTGATATTTTGAGAAGATTTTTTGTAGAAAATTATTTAGAAAATTGATTTACCATAAAAAAATATAGGAAGGGGCATCCCATATCTTTTTGGTAGGTTTTGGTGTGATTTTTTGAGTAGGGGCGACAACACATCAAGAGTCCATGATCTCTGGGACTCTTCACCCCACCTCCTTACATATTGAAATAAAAAAAGTTTTATTTCATTCTTATACATAAAAGAAGATTTGAGAGAGAGGCCTTCACATTGAGAGGGGTCTTGGGCATGGTTACATGGTGTGAAAGAAGAGGGAGTCCTCTTCTCTTAGGGTGTGTGCAAAAATCAGGTTTCTAGGTTTTGGTCCTCAGGGTTCGGGAAGAGAGAAAAAATAAGAAAAAAATTATTTTTCTCTCTATCTCTTTTCCACCTCTTTATCTCGTTCAAAAGGCTATCTTCAATCCCTAAAAAGATTTTAGAGATTTAAAGAAAGGATTCAGTCAACCAAGAAGAAGGTCTTCATGTGAGCTAGCACTCTTGAGAAGATCGATAGATTGGGCTTCGAGTGGACTTCCTATAGAGGCCAGACGCATGTGCGGCTGTGAGCAACCAGCAAGAACCCTCTCTACCATATTTCTCAATAGTCAATCTATGCTTAGGTATCAAGTTCTGAACTCAGATTAGAAGTAGATGTAATCTACTGTTCACATGCATGCATGCTGATTTTATTTTCAGTATTTTTTAGATTTTATATGCAACATATCATGTCATAGATCCTAGAGTAGGTTGATTTGATGTTTAGATCATATGCATGTTAGATTAGTTTAATTAATCTAATTATCTTTCACTATAATTTATTCAAAAAAAATTGAAATACATGAATAAAATTGCCTACGTTCACCAACAAGCACATTGTGTTAACCCAATTCCTAATTAGGTTAAGTTCAAAGTGTTTGATCTAAACTAAACCTGTTGCCTTTGACCTGATTAGATTGGGTCTATTTTAATTAGACTCTTACCCAACTTGGAAGAGTTTTAAGTGTGGAAGGAGACCTCCACACCACCCACGTTCCATACCAAAAATAAATGCCACCACCTCCCTTTCTAGTGTTAAGAAGAGGAGGAGTCCCTCTTCATTAAGACTCTTATCCATCTCATCGATTTCCTCTTTCTCCTTAATTATCACACACTAAATTTTAATAAGGGATTTATGGGGCATAGAAGAGAAAGAGTCTTTCTGTGTGAAGCCTCTTCTGTGCCACTTAATGCACTTGAGAATTAATTCTCCAAGTGAGAGAAGTGGAGCACCATGAGTTGGCGCCCCTTGGTTCTCTTCACATCTCTTCTTGATCTATTTCTATGGGGCATCCAGATGGTTTGGGTACTAAATTTTTGGTAAAAAATTAGAGGCTTTTAGTGTGTGATAAGTGAGGAAAAATCTGAAAAAAATTTGAGGAAAAAATAAGAAAAAAATTAGGAGAAAAAATAGAAAGAAGGGTGGTGAGAAAAATAGCAAGTGTTGTGAGCTTGTCCTAGGGTTTGATTTTTCCATGTGTTGGTGCACAAAATCAAATCTTAGATTGTAAGACTTCTGGAGAGAATTATCTTGGCATGATCCTAGTGTTGAAATCGAAGGCAACTGAGCATTGGTGTGATTGTTCTTCACATTCGAAGCCAATAGTGTTCTTGTGAAGAAAAGACTGTGGTAGTGCATCGATTGGGAAAGACCTTGACCAACTTCCGTGCAAATCGCTATTGGAGCATTTTTATTTTGGAGTCTCATGGAGATCATCTTCTTACCATACTACTCATTTAAAAAAGTATAATTTTCTATCTCTTTGCATGCTTGGATTTTGATTTGTTTGACATCTACAAAATGATTCTAGGATTTAGATTTAGATTTGATAGTTTTAATTATTAAAGCTTTCGATATGCATATTTAAAAATTTTAAAATTCATATTTTACTACATGACCAGAATCTAACACCTTTCTCACACCCAAGGATCTCACACCAAATCTAATTTTGCATTAAAGAGATGGCATGGGACCAAGGGCTTGCATAAGGGAGAGAGTCCCAGTTGGCTGGAACTCTTCGTTTCCAATTTGATTCCAAACCAAATCAGATTTGGTTTGAACCTAATGAGAGAAAGAAACCTAATCTAATTAGGAATACAATCACTATAATAAATTCTTAACCCAATTAAAAATTAACTGATCTCAAGTCTTGATCAAATCAGGAACAAGTTTCCCTTGCAATTAGGCTGGATCAAATCAAACCCAATCCAAGTCAAATTGAATCCAATTCAATTAGACTTGATCTAAAACTCTTTGCTCAATCAAATTAAGTCAATTAGCAATCTAATTACTAATAAATCCTCCATTAACAGTAGAATCCCAGTCCAGTGGGACTCTTCACTAGAGTCCCAATCCAATGGGACTCTTCAGTAATTTGATCAGATCGAATCTTCTAATGTATGTGACCCCATAGGTTCAAACTAAAATTGGTAGCATAGAAATAAATTTCTATACTAATCGATGTAACCATCTAGCAATGGGACCTGACATCCGGATAAGTTGAAAGATTGCAAAGCAACATTCTAGAACCTACTGACGTATAGTTACTGTATAATTCATCCCTTCGACCCTAATGCTCAAAGTGACCTAGAGTTTAACTATCAATCCTAAAATAGTCAGCCACATTATATTTCAACCTTTCAAATCCATCACATGAATTATCCTGATCAAGATTTTACTAAATTGAAATACACTGATGCATTAACTCTTACTTATTCAGAAGGGTCAATCCCATCTTGACTCACACATTAACTTGATAAGTACTTGACTGCATCCAAAAACCTTTCATTACTGAGTTAGAAATTCAGATGGTCCGATACCAAAGTACAGTGAGTTGCTTATAAGTCATCATGATGATCTCAGGTCAGAGGGATACTTATATCTATACCCTTCGCGAGCGACTCTTCATAGCAGAGTGCTCCGTATTTGGTCACATTCGGTGTGAATGTACTCTTATATTCTATCTGCATGCCATACCAGTGTCTCCACACTCTTGGTTAAGAGTATAACCAACCCATATGGTACACAACGACCTATACTCGATATTGCTTGATTCTATTAACAGCATATCATTTGATCGTGAATATATTTTAAAAACTAAATGATAGATTCTCTTTTGTGGATTAAATATAGTCCTAAGGACTTCATCACAACATAAGAATTCAAAAAAGATGGATAAAATATGATGAAAAACTACATAACTTTTATTAATATAAATTCATATATAATTTATAAATATGAGCACAATCGTCAAGCTGATGATTGGCTTTGGAATATAATTTTCAATAACTCTCAGTTGGACTAAAGCTAATCAGTATAATATCATATACCCATCTTCGACTTGTACTCATCGAACTCCTTGATTTTGAGAGTTTTAGTAAACGATGTAGGGTTTCAGGGTGGACATGCATAGCAAAAGCATAATGAATTTCAAAAATTTAAACTATAAAATCTTAAATATTAAACTTTTAAACCAGCACCTCCTTGATGATTAATAATCATATAACATATATTTGTAATAAAATTCAAACTATAAGAGAATACCTACAGTACTTAATCCAAAATCTGACAGAACCTCCAACAAGTGTCCAAGTGTTCGTCCTCCAACGATGATCCACACAGGGCTATAATCAAGACACCAACTCCCTAAGATCATTTTGCCACCAAAATTCTCACTCTAAAATTTTTTTTGGACAATAAGACCTCAAGACCTTCTTCCTCTCCTCTTAGCCTTCCTATCCCTATCTTTCTTTTTCCTTTGTCTTCCTTATATCTCTTCCTAGACTCTTGTTCTCAAATTAGACTTGTCCTTACTATTTTTGACTTATCCTAATAAGATAAAGAAGAGACTAATTGGATAATATGGAGAGGGTGTAAGAAAGAAGAGATAGAAGAAAATTTCTAAATAAAAAATTCCCCGACGCACCCTCTTTAAATAGTTAGCGATAGGTTGCCTTCGGACTTATCTTGCGCCCTCTCCATGCTCCATCTCGCATCCATCAAAATTTTACACACCCCATGATAAAATCTCATGCCTATCTGAAACCTTTTGACATATGGGAATCATCAAAAAAAAATTCGAGAGATGCTTCGCATAGAAAGACTCTTTGAAATATTTTTCTCGATGAATCTCCAATGCATCGCGAGGCTTTCTTAGGTGCATTTTTTCTCCACCACTCATCAGTGCAACATTATCCATCCAATGGCCTAAAATTGAGGCACTAACCTGGCATTTATGTGGAAAAAATCTGAGATTAAGATAAGGCATGACAATTAGCTAAGAGTCCTTCAAAACATGGACTCTAGGTTAGGCACATGGATAGATTAGGCTAGTTTTCAAACTTCAACCAATTTTCATGATTAAACTAGAAGATAATTTATATTGGGTTCCAACCACACAGTAAAAAATAATTTTAAAAAATAAAATAAAATAAGTAAATCAATAGCTTTATCAAATAAAACTATCAAGCCGAACTCAAAATCCTAGAATCACTTTACCAATTACGATCAAAGCAAATTGAAGCATGCAAAGAGATAAAAAATTATACTTTAACTAATATAAAAAAGTGGCACATTGGTCTTTTCCACAAGATCCAAGGTAGAAGTCGTCCAATGGTGATCCACACAGAAGTTGGCCAAAGTCCTTCCCAACTGGTGCACGACCACAGTCTTATCTTCTCAAAAATACTGTCAGCTTCAAACTTGCATCATGATCGTACCAAAGCTCAGTTGCTTTTGATCTCACCACCAGAATGATATTAAAAAGATATTATTCAGATTTTATACAATTTAGAATTTAATTTTTGACTCCAACATATGAAAAAAATCAAATCTTAGGACACTCAAGCAACACTTACCAAAAATCTCACCACCCTTATAGCAACTTTTGCCATTCAAAATTTTTTTTTTCTTAAATTTTTTCCTAATTTTTTTTACATTTACCATGTCTCTCTTCTAAGTTTTAGCTAAAACTCATCACTAGAAGCCATGTCGGGCATCCCCTATAAATAGGGGACCAGGGATATCACATGGGATGAAGGGGTGCCAACCTTTGGTGCTCTAACTTCCCATGCACCAAATAAATTCATTGAGTAAATTTTTTGATAATCTAACTACTTAGATAGAAGGAATCTTAGTCTTATATACATCATAAAAAATGCAATAAATTTTTCCATCAAAACATAGGATTTCTGATCAGGAATTTAAGGCCATGTATATTAGTTAAGAGCCTTCGTTAAGGACTCTCCACTTCACTTGCCATAAAGGGGTGGGTAGCATTTATTTTTTGTCGTGGATTCTTGTGGGCACAGAAGACTCCTTCTCCACTTAAAACTCTTTCAAGTTGGATAAAGATTTAATCTAAATTGATCCAATCCCATTAGGTCAAAGCCAACTGGTCTAGGTTAGCTCAAACACTTTGATCTAAACCAATTTGAGAACTTGAGTTAATATAATGTGCTAGCATATCAAATTAACCTATAAAATTTTTATTAAACTCTAATTAAATCAAATCAAAACTAAATCTCAAAGTGCGTGATCCATTGAATTTCAATCTAGCCAGCAGTGGACCAAAATTTTCAACGTAATCCTAATCCGATGAGATTAGATCACCCAAAGAGTCTCAATCAATTGGACTCTTCTAAATTGACTCTAAAATTAAACTCTTTAATTCTAACAAATTTATAAGTCAAGATTGATGTCTAGCAATGTGTCATAACTAGTCGAAAGATTTGAAATTTTGATAAAAAATTATCAAAATATCCTTCAGTGGCAAGTTTCTGTGTAATTCAATCTTCAGCCAAACAACATTCTAGATGTGCTGTAGACATGGAAATATATCAAAGCCAATCACTTATCTCTATGTATGTCGATCTGAAGATGATGATTCAGTTGATAATATATTAAATTTTTTTTTCTAATTATCACCCTACTTTGATCAAAGACTTCCAGAATTATCATCCTATGAGATCACATAGGATGTTCACTCTCCTTATTAGGAGTGACTGATCCCTTATTGATCACTCACAACCTCATGCATACTTCACCATATCTAGAACACCCACACAAGGATCAAAGAACCAAGCTAGGTAGTAAACCAAAACATGGATCCATATACACAAGGTACCATGGTGACCTCAAGTCTCAGGATCACTTATACAACTCTCACTAGAGAATCATCAGTTGACATGCAAATAAGACTCCATCTGATATTCTTTGTAGGTTAATTCAGTGAACTCATTCTCTAATGAGCACTTATATCTTTGTATTAGTGTCACCATACAAGTGGTTGTGAGATCAACCATCCTCATTTCTGAGCATACATAGGACATGCCAGTCTTATCGGTATCATTGATCTCTGACTCAATATATCAATGACTAAAAATATTTTAGGTTAGGGCTATCAAAGATTTAGGTCTCACTGGCATGATCTCATCACGGCCCTAAAATCATTATCCGACCTATAGGGTTCATTATAATCTTAAGAACAACAAGATGTAGCATATAATGAATCAAAAATATCTATTTTATTAAAATAAATATTAATTACATGAGTTTGAAAGATAAATTATAAAATAATCCTATCTCATCCATATATGATTGGCTTGTAGGGCATAATTCTTTCAATCTCTCACTTGCACTAAAGTCAATCGCCCCTATACTTGATGCCCATGCTATCAAGATGGTGGTCAAACTATTGCATTGATAAGGCCTTAGTGAATGGGTCTGCTATGTTATTCTTGGTGTCAACTCACTCCACGATCACATCACATCTTTCGACAAACTTTCGAATGAGGTGGAACCGTCTTAGGATGTGCTTGGATTTATGATGAGATCTTGGTTCTTTAGCTTGAGCAACTGCCCAGTATTGTCACAATAAAGTGGCACTGGTTGTTCAATCTCTGAAACTACACCCAACTTTGTGATGAATTTTTTCATCTAGACTGCCTCCTTAGTAGTCTCACTTGCAGCAATATACTCAGCCTCAATGATCGAGTCAACAACAGTTTGCTGTTTGAAATTTTTCCAACTTACTGTCCCACCATAAAAGTGAACACAAATCTAGATATTGATTTGCTATCATCCGGATCAGATTGGAAACTAAAATCTGTATAACTTTTTAATTTTAAAGCAGATTCACCATATATCAAAAAATATCTTTAGTCTTCTCAAGTACTTGAGTATATTTTTTACAACTTTCCAATGATCCTGTTGGGATGCGTAGGGGTTTTCAGGCATGCATTTCAAAATTTTTTCAGTGAAAGAATATTAAATTAAACTATTTAATTATAAATATATGTATAAGATTTAACCTTAAAACTCCTACAAATATATCGATGACATGAATTTATATGCATAAAAATCTGAATCTAAAATGACAAACATGTGAGCCAAAAACAGTATTTAGTAATAGATCTAATCTACCACTTTTAGAATTTCGAGCCCAATACCTGAGCATAGATAGTTAAACTTCATGATCGAGGATGTAGATCTAAAAGTCTTCTCTAGTCGTTCATAGCTGCACAAGCGTCCGACCTCTACGGATGGTCCACATGAAGCCCCTCGAATCGATCAGCCCTCTATGGGAGTGCTAGCTCGCATAGTTGGCTTCTGATGATAGATCTGACTTGATCTTCTTCTTCGATTGCCTGAACCTTTTCAATATTGAAGATGGATCAGAGGAGGATACTAGATGATGGAGAAAAATTAGATGAAGACTCTCTTCTCTTTATTTTTTTCCTCACCAAAAATCTAGAACAATTCTAGGTCTCTCACCCAAGAGGAGAACGGTCTCCTCTTTTGTTCATGCCAAAGAAGAATGAAACCCATCCAAAGCTCACTTCCCAAAGAAAGATTTTCACCCCACTTTTTCTTGGTATCTCACAGTGAAAAGCTCTCTTAGTTTGGTGCACAAAAATATAACCTTTTTATGATTATGACACAAACCAGATAAGACAGGATAAGGGTTGGAGTTTGTTGCAATTCAAACCACTTTGAATTTCAATTTAACTTCAACTTTTCTCACCCTTATCTAACTTAAAGAGAACTTATCAAGAAATTTGGATACAAAAATTAATTAAAAAGATTTCTTTTTTCATACACAATGGGCACCTTCAGAAGCTGTCAATGTGTGAAGGATATGGATAAGGTTTTAAGTTGAAATTCAAATCAATTTAAATTTAAATCAAAATCTATCAATTCTTATCCTTAATGGGTGACAAAAAAAAGACTATTTTTAATTTTCTTATATATAAATTGATTTTATATGGTGAGAAAAGGTGTGAGATAATTTGGATGGCGTAAGGGAGAGAATCCCACTCATTTGGACTCTAGGATTTAAGCAATTAGATTTCTTTCAAATCCAATCTAATTAGACCTAAATAAAATATGATGAATCTAATTAATTAGGCTCCTATAATCTCAATTAAATTTGATCAAATCAAAAAATTAATTGAGCCATAGATCCGATCAAATTAGGATCATTTCTTCCTTACTGATTAGGTCATCTCATAACCTAATTAGACTTGACCTGATTGAATCCAATTCAATCAAACTTGATCCAGACTTTAATACTTAATCAAATTGAGCTAATTATGATCTATCATTAATTAATCCTTCATTAATGATAAAGTTCAATTCAGTGGGACTCTTCTTTAGAGTCTCCATCCAGTGGGACTCTTCAAATTAGCCATATGATCGGAGAGGAACTTCTAATGTGTGTGACTCCATAGGTTCGAACCTAAGCTGGTAGCACAGAAACTGATTTCTGACTGGTGTTAGGTATAAAAATACCCCCTCAGCCGAAGTTCGCCCGGGAGTGACCCTCCGGGGGTTCAACCGACGTCCATCCTTCGACGGCATCTTCCCGAGCCTCTCGGTGGTCGAGCCTCCATAACGTTCCCAAGATCTGCCGGTGAATAAACTGCCACCAGTGTAGGCGGATTCTCCACGACGGGCGGACTTCGCCCGAAAGGTTTTAATGCAATGGCGGAAGCATGGATTTCAAAGCAATTATTATGAAATCATAAAAATAAAACCTAACTCCAAGATCATCTTATCAGAAATTAAACCATATAATATGCATTAATATCAAATAAAAGATATAGAAACATACCTCTTATGCTAAACCCTGATTTGTGTTAGTTACCGCAGCAATCTATCTGGGTTTCCACAGGTGCCCACGTGTTCACCCTCCAATGTTGATCCACACGGAGACTCGACCAACCCACTAGCACTTATTTAAAAATACTCTACAATTAAATTCTGATTTATCAGAATTTAAATGCAATTTGGGCAGAACCTCCTTTCTTGGCTTTGCTGTCACACTGTTGGACCTTTTCTTGTCTTCCTTTCTTGCTCCTTGTCTCCTTAATTTTTATTCAATTCTCTAAGCCTTTTGGAAGATTTCTTATCCTTTATCAGGACCTTATCTAGCTAGAGAGAAAGAATAAAGAAAATTGGACAAGCAGAGCCTCTTGTAAGAAAGAAAGAAGATTTCTAAATCACACAGACTCCTCGGGTGCACCCCTATTTATATTGCACATAAAGGTGCAATCCAAAACATCTCATGCCCTCTGAAATTTATCTCACACCTCTTGTCTATTTCTCATGCCCCATAAATTAAGAAATGCCATGTGTACATCAAAGTTGGGTTGAAGAGATGCCTTATTTTAGAAAGACTCTTCGATCTTAACTTACGGTGTTCAGATGAAAGTCACAAAGCTTCTCTTTTGGCACCATCAACCCATGCCTTTGGATCTGGAAGGAAGCCCATCCAATGGCCAAGATAGATGGTTCCAACTTGAAGAATGGTGCAAGAGATTAAGGGGCTGGATAAGTTAAAACTTATCTCCCCATTTGAAATTTCAAAGGGGCGCTTCCAAGGGGTGGCGCATTGATTTAATCTTTATCCCTTCTCCTATTTTTTTACGATGTCTTTAATACTCAGAAGGACTCTTAGGCACCTCCTAAGACATCTGAAATACATTCGTAGAATAAAAGTCACTGAGAAAAATAGGATAGACCAAGTTAAGGGGGTCATCTCTCATCCATGCGCCATGTGACACATGGCATGGATTTAAATTCTTACCACTTCTCCTATTTTTCTACAAAGAGTTTAATATCAGAAGGACTCTTAGGCACCTTCTAAGTCATCTAAAAATCATTCAAGAATAAAATCATGGAGAAAAAATAGGAAAGGCCTTATCTAAAGGTTGCGCCAACTCCATCCATGCACCATGTGGTTCATGCGCATGGATTCAAATCCACACGCCAAGAGAGAGACTCTTAGGCATGTGGTTCCCTGATTTTTGGCACCCAACAGCAAGCCCAATTAAAACACTTCGAACCCACTTCAAGACCAAATCCAATTTGGCTCAAATTGGTTCTAAATTAGCCCAAATCAGAACCCGAATCGAATTCGATTCGAATCAAAATGCTAGGGTTTGCAACATGTGCTAGCATGTTCAACTTGCAAACATGGTTTCATGATCAATTCCCTTTGTGTGTGACCCATTGGGTTCCACATCTAGCCAGCAGTGAGTCCAGATGCAATTTAGTCTAATTTGGTTAGAACACAACCCAGCGATTTAGGTCAAATCAAGCTGAATGTTTTGATCAATTAGAACAGCTTTTAATTAATGATCAAATTAAACTCTTTAATTTGATCAAACTCACAAGACATGATTGACGTCTAGCAAGTATCATGTCTACCTAGAAGATATGAAATTTTGATGGAAATACCAAAAATACCCTTCAGTGGAAAATTACTGTGCATCTTGATCTTACGATCATCCTGCATCCCGAATATAAGTTTGGATATGGAAAAATGTCAAACCAATTTTTTTTTTATATTCACATTTCTCTTGATAATGATTCAATTTATGAAACATTAGAAATCATTTCTAATTTTTTCATAATGCTTTGATCAAAGTCTTCCTGAATCATTATTTGATTGAAGCAGATAGGATGCGATCTCCTCTTACTAGGAGCGATCGTTTCCATATTGACCTACTCACAACCTTCATAAGCAATCCATCATATCCAGAACATTCCGTACATGATTAAATCATGAATGAGTATGATCCAAAATATGGATTCATGCTTATAAGGTTCTACGGCAGTCTCAGGTCAAAAGATTTACATGCACAATTCCCACTATAAGAAAAAATCTGTTGACATGTAGATAAGACTCCATCAAATATTCTTTAATTGGATCAATTCAGTGAATTCATTCTCTAATGAACACTTACATCCTTATATTAGTGTCATACACAAGTAATTGTGAGATCAATTACCCTCTCTGCGAGCATACACAGATGTACCAGTCTTACCGAAATATTGATCCCCTACTCAATGTTCCACGACTAGGAATATTTAAAATTAGAGTTTTAAGGTTTTAGGTCTCACTTGGTATGATCACATCATAACCCTAAAACCATAGCCCTAATTTATGGGGTTCATCAAAATAAGATGCAGCATATGATGAACTAAATGCTTTATTTATTTAAAACATCAGTACATGAGTTGTCGGGAGATAAAAATATCCATCTATTTATACATTTTGATTGGCTTATAGGGCATATTCCTTTCAATCTCCCACTTACACTAAAGCCAATCTCCCTTATATTTCAACCCCATACAATCGAGATGGCGATCGAATTGCTGCTGTGGTAAAGCTTTAGTGAATGGATCCGCTATGTTGTTCTTTGTGTCTACTCGTTCAATAATAACATCTTGTCTTTCAATTATTTTACGAACGAGATGGAAGCGTCTCAAAATGTGCTTGGATTTATGGTGAGACCTGGGTTCCTTTGCTTGAGCAATTGCTCCAGTATTATCACAATAAAGTGGTACTGGGTTCTCAATCTCAGGAACAACGCCAATTTAGTGATGAACTTCTTCATCCAGACAGCTTCCTTGGCGGCTTCACTTGCAGCTATGTATTCTGCCTCTGTGGTTGAGTCAGCTATTGTTTGCTACTTAGAACTCTTCCAACTCACTGCTCCACCATTCAAAGTAAAGACATACCCTGAAATGGATTTGCTATCATCTGGGTCTGATTGAAAATTAGAATCAGAGTATCCTTCTAGTTTAAGATCAGATCCACCATATATGAAAAAATATCCTTAGTGCTTCTTAAGTACTTTAGAATATATTTCACAGCCTTCCAATGATCCTCTCCTGGATCAGCCTAAAATCTACTGGCTATGCCTAAGGCATAAGCTACATCAGGCTTGGTACATAACATAGCATACATTATTGATCCTATAGCCGAAGCATAAGGAATAGAACTCATTCTATTTCTCTCTTCAGTTGTCTTAGGAGACATCTTCTTAGAGAGATGTATGCCTTGACTCATGGGTAAATAACCTCTTTTACTCTCATTCATACTGAATCTTTTCGGTATTAAGTCAATATACCTAGACTGAGATAAGCCTAGCATCTTTTTAGATCTATCTCTATAGATCTTTATACCAAGTATATAGGATGCTCCCCCAAGTCTTTCATAGAAAACTTATTTGATAGCCATAATTTGACTGTTTGTAACATTGGGATATCATTCCCAATAAGGAGTATGTCATCTACATACAGAACTAAGAAAACTCGGGCACTCCCACTAGTCTTCTTATACACACAAGGTTCATCCATATTTTTGATGAAGCCAAATTCTTTGATTGTTACATCAAAGCGGATGTTCCAACTCCTTGAGGCTTGCTTTAATCCATAAATGGATTTCTTAAGCCTGCATACTAGATTTGATCTATCATTTGAGACAAAACCCTCTGGCTGTGACATGTAGACCTCCTCTTCTAGAAAACCATTCAAGAAGGCGGTCTTCACATCCATTTGCCATATTTCATAATCATAGTATGCTGCTATTGCAAGCATTATCCGAATAGATTTGAGCATGGCAACAGGTGAAAAAGTTTCATCATAATCAATACCCTATTTTTGCCTGAAATCTTTAGCTACCAATCTAGCTTTATAGGTTTCTATTTGATCATCTGCTCCAATCTTTTTCTTATAGACCCATTTGCACCCAATAGGGTTTACCCCTTCTGGTGCATCAACCAAAGTCTATACTTTGTTGGTGTCCATGGAGTCCATCTCGGATTTCATAGCATCCTGCCATCTGTCTGAGTCCTTACTCATGACAGCTTCTGTATAGGTCAAAGGTTCATCATTCTCAATGACTTGGACTTCATTATTCTCAATAATGAACCCATACCTTATAGGTACATGTCATACCCTTTCTGACCTACAGATAGGAGTTATGTGTTCTAGTTCTTCCTTATTTATGTGAATATTTGGTTGAGAAATATCTATTTGTTTTGTTGAACTTCATTAATTTCAATATTTCTCCCACTGCCTCTTTCTAGGATAAATTCTTTTTCCATGAAAGTGGCATGCCTACTTACAAATACCTTTTGTTCAGTAGGGTGGTAGAATAGATATCCTATACTATCCTTAGGATATCCTACAAACAAATATTTATCTGCTCTAGTATCTAGTTTATATCCAAAATTTCTTTTGACATATGCTGAACATCCCCATATCTTAAAATATTTAAGATTGGGCTTTTTACCTCTCCATATTTCATATGGAGTGCTAGATACAGATTTAGAAGGTACTCTATTGAAGATAATTATTGCGGTCTCTAAAGCATAACCCCAGAATGAAGTAGGCAATTCAGTGAAGCACATCATGGATCGTACCATATCTAATAAGGTACGGTTCCTCCTTTCGGCTACACCATTTAATTGTGGTGTATAAGGAGGTGTCCATTCAGAGATAATTTCCTTTGCTTTAAGATGGTCAAAAAATTCATTGGACAAGTATTCTCCTCCTCGATCAGATCGAAGGATTTTTATACTTTTTCCAATTTATTTTTCGACCATGCTTTGATACTCTTTGAATTTATCAAAAGCTTCAGATTTATGTTTCATAAGATACACATATCCAAACCTAGATAAATCATCTGTAAATATAATAAAATATGAGTATCCACCTCTAGCATGAGTTGTCATAGGGCCATATACATCTGTATGTACAAGTCCTAACAACTCATTCGTCCTATCTCCATGTCCACTAAATGAAGTCTTGGTCACTTTACCCATGAGACATGATTCACAAGTTCCTAATGATTCACAATCATAAGAATCAAAGAACTTTTCTTTGTACAACTTGTTAATCCTAGTCTCACTAATATGACCAAGTCGACAATGCCAAAGTAAGGTATTATTTACATTATCTCTCTTATGTTTACTATTTTCATCAACATGAAAAATATTATCATTCAAGCATAGAGTCAACAAACCATTGTCAAAAATGCCATGAAAAATATTATTTCCCAGAAAGAAACTTCAAGATATATGTCCCTACAGCTTCTGCTTGGATAGAATCTCCTCCAGCACCATAGAGCTCGAAGTCTCTCTTCCTCAAACTTCTAATTTTTTGCAGCCCCTGCAATGATTTGCAGATATGAAAACCACAGGCAGTATCTAATACCCATGAGTTTGAAATGGAAGAATTCAATGATAATATTGTATGTATCTCATACATACCTTTTGGTGTAGTATTTGCACCAGTCTTCACTGTTGCAAGATAAGCCTTGCAATTCCTTTTCCAATGACCTGTCTTGCCACAGTGGAAGCAGGTCGACTGTTTGGAGGTCTTCTTTCCTTCTTTCTCTTATTTATACCACCTTTAGGGTTCAGCTTCCTTTTAGAACCCTTTTTGCCTGCCTTCTTCTTGGAGATCCCATCCACAAGAAGAAGAGGAGCCTTATCCTTCTTGATATGGCTCTCTGCTGTTTTGAGCATATTTAACAGCTCAGGCAAGAAAGAATTCAATTTGTTCATGTGATAGTTCACGATAAACTGAGAAAATAATTTTGGAAGTGATTGCAGGATTAGATCCTGACTCAACTCCCCATCCATAACAAAACCTAATTGACCTAATCGAGTGATCAAGTCAATAACCATCAAAACATGGTTTTGTACGGATGACCCCTCTGTCATTCTGGCATGAAATAACTGCTTAGATATCTCATATCTTGCAGTCCTACTCTATTCTCCATAAAGCTCTTTTAAATTGAGCAATATGGAATGAGTGTCCATGCTATCATGCTGCCTCTGTAACTCATTTGTCATAGAGGCAAGTATGATATACTTGACAGTTAAAGAATCATTTTGCCACATCCTATATGTGGTTTTTTCTTCCTCTGTGGCATCCTCCCCAACTGGCTCAATGTCAGGGGTACTGAGAATGTAAGAAAGCTTCTCTTGACTAAGTACTATTTTAAGATTTCTCAACCAGTCCACATAGTTGGTACCAGTCAATTTATTTGTATCCAAAATGGAGCGAAGTGAAAGTGAAGAAGCCATTAATCTACATAATAAAGAACATTACATAAGCGAACAACTCAAGATGATATACACAATTAAATTAGGATTTTAATCTTATCGTGTCTCCCACTATTTTTATCAGACATCATAACCCTCTAGTATGATGTTTGAGAAAACCCTGATTGATTTTCTTAGTGGAATTGAGACCCTAATTCCTTATAAAAGATCTTGTGGTTGCACAACAAACCTTTTATAAGTTTAAAGGTAGGAAACTCTTTCCAATTGCATCTCATGCAATTCTCAATAAAAACCCTGGCCTCTAAAACATTAATAGCCTTGTGTTTACACAACAGACCATAATGTTTTAGTTAAGTAGGACCCTTCATTTTAATACAGTGAAAATAGAATATAAATGCTTTTGTGGTTACACAACAAAGCATTATACTCAAAAATTGATGTAAGCATCTCGATGCGCCAGAACAATATTATGTCAGTTTCCATATTTGGTCTTGTGGTTACACAACAAACCTAATATGGTTCGTGACATAGTAATGTCCTAGCATGAAGGAAGGCCATAATGTAGTGAATATAACATAAAGCATCCCAGCCAAGAATTAAATTAATCTAATCAGCCAGGTAAGTGGAAGAGAGGTAGGGGTTCCCCCGTTGCTTTCCTTAGACACCAATAAATTTTGGCCAGATCAGACAACGAAACTAATTAAAAACCACATTCTCTTTACCAATCATGAACCACTTTCCTAGACACCGATTGATCAATTAGACATCATCGACTGGTTCTGCTATTGGTTAATTACACTACAACTTAATATCATTTTACAGAGGGTTTTTCAGGTCTCAATGCATATTTAATTTCTATATCATAATAAATACATGAATAAAAGAAATTAGCAACATAGTGAACACAATTTAATATGACAGAGCAACATTTCATATACATCATAATTAAATTATGAAATAATGACTATGATCTCATCATATAGCATCATAGTGAATACAATTCAATATTACATAGCAACATTCTATAATTATATACATCATGATTTAATTATAAAATAATGAATATGATCTCATCATATTAATATCATATTAAAACATAAATAATGATCATATCATATTTATAATATTACCATTAAATCATTAACATATCATCATATGATTTAATTCTAACAAGGTGGCTCTGATACCACTGAAAGGTTTTAATGCAATGGCGGAAGCACTGATTTTAAAGCAATTATTATGAAATCATAAAAATAAAACCTAACTCCAAGATCATCTTATCAGAAATTAAACCATATAATATGCATTAATATCAAATAAAAGATATAGAAACATACCTCTTATCGCTAAACCCTAATTTGTGCTTAGTTGCCGGCAGCAATCTGTTTGGGTTTCCACCAGGTGCCCACGTGTTCACCCTCCAACGTTGATCCACACGGGGACTCGACCAACCCACTAGCACTTATTTAAAAGTACTCTGCAATTAAATTCTAATTTATCAGAATTTAAATACAATTTGGGCAGAACCTCCTTTCTTGGCTTTGCTGTCACACTATTGGACCTTTTCTTGTCTTCCTTTCTTGCTCCTTGTCTCCTTAATTTTTATTCCAATTCTCTAAGCCTTTTGGAAGATTTCTTGTCCTTTATCAGGACCTTATCTAGGCTAGAGAGAAAGAATAAAAAAAATTGGACAAGCAGAGCCTCTTGTAAGAAAGAAAGAAGATTTCTAAATCACACAGACTCCTCGACGTGCACCCCTATTTATATTGCACGTAAAGGTGCAATCCAGAACATCTCATGCCCTCTGACAATTTATCTCATGCCTCTTGTCTATTTCTCATGCCCCATAAATTAAGAAATGCCATGTGTACATCAAAGTTGGGTTGAAGAGACGCCTTATTTCAGAAAGACTCTTCGATCTTAACTTACGGTGTTCAGATGAGAAGTCACAAAGCTTCTCTTATTGGCGCCATCAACCCATGCCTTTGGATCTGGAAGGAAGCCCATCCAATGGCTAAGATAGATGGTGCCAACTTAAAGAATGGCGCAAGAGATTAAGGGGCATGGATAAGTTAAAACTTATCTCCCCATTTGAAATTTCAAAGGGGCGCTTCCAAGGGGTGGCGCATTGATTTAATCTTTATCCCTTCTCCTATTTTTTTACGATGTCTTTAATACTCAGAAGGACTCTTAGGCACCTCCTAAGACATCTGAAATACATTCGTAGAATAAAAGTCATGGAGAAAAATAGGATAGACCAAGTTAAGGGGCATCATCTCTCATCCATGAGCCATGTGACACATGAGCATGGATTTAAATTCTTACCACTTCTCCTAATTTTTCTACGAAGAGTTTAATACTCAGAAGGACTCTTAGGCACCTCCTAAGTCATCTGAAAATCATTCATAGAATAAAAGTCATGGAGAAAAAATAGGAAAGGCCTTATCTAATGGTTGCGCCAACTCCATCCATGCACCATGTGGTTCATGCGCATGGATTCAAATCCACACGCCAAGAGAGAGACTCTTAGGTGTGTGGTTCCCTAGTTTTTGGCACCCAACAGCAAACCCAATTAAAACACTTCAAACCCACTTCAAGACCAAATCCAATTTGGCTCAAATTGGTTCTAAATTAGCCCAAATCAGAACCCGATTCAAATTCGATTCGAATCAAAATGCTAGGGTTTGCAACATGTGCTAGCATGTTCAACTTGCAAACATGGTTTAATCAAATTAAAACCATGATCAATTCCCTTTGTGTGTGACCCATTGGGTTCCACATCTAGCCAGCAGTGAGTCCAGATATAATTTAGTCTAATTTGGTTAGAACACAACCCAGCCGATTTAGGTCAAATCAAGCTGAACCGTTTTGATCAATTAGAACAGCTTTTAATTAATGATCAAATTAAACTCTTTAATTTGATCAAACTCACAAGACATGATTGACGTCTAGCAACGTATCATGTCTACCTGAAAGATATGAAATTTTGATAAAAATACCAAAAATACCCTTCAGTGGAAAATTACTGTGCATCTTGATCTTACCATCATCCTGCATCCCGAATATAAGTTTGGGTATGGAAAATGTCAAACCCAATTTTTTTTTATATTCACATTTCTCTTGATAATGATTCGATTTATGAAATATTAGAAACCATTTCTAATTTTTTCATAATGCTTTGATCAAAGTCTTCCTGAATCATTATTTGATTGAAGCAGATAGGATGCGATCTCCTCTTACTAGGAGCGATCGTTTCCATATTGACCTACTCACAACCTTCATAAGCAATCCATCATATCCAGAACATCCCGTACATGATTAAATCATGAATGAGTATGATCCAAAATATGGATTCATGCTTATAAGGTTCTACGGCAGTCTCAGGTCAAAAGATTTACATTCACAATTCCCACTATAAGAAAAAATCTGTTGACATGTAGATAAAACTCCATCAGATATTCTTTAATTGGATCAATTCAGTGAATTCATTCTCTAACGAACACTTACATCCTTATATTAGTGTCATACACAAGTAATTGTGAGATAATTACCCTCTCTGCCGAGCATACACAGAATGTACCAGTCTTATCGGAAACATTGATCCCCTACTCAATGTTCTATCGACTAGGAATATTTAAAATTAGAGTTTTAAGATTTTAGATCTCACTTGGTATGATCGCATCATAACCCTAAAACCATATCCCTAATTTATGGGGTTCATCAAAATAAGATGCAGCATATGATGAACTAAATGCCTTTATTTATTTAAAACATCAGTACATGAGTTGTCGGGAGACAAAAATATCCATCTATTTATACATTTTGATTGGCTTATAGGGCATATTCCTTTCACGCCCAAGTCCCGACGGTGGTCGACCACCTTCTAGCCTTCATTCGGACTCCTACGGGAGCCAGACTTTGTCTCCGGCTCCAACCGCAGGTAGACTTCATCCGGACTCCTACGGGAGACGGACTTCATCCTCGACTTCTACTACAGGCAGACTTCATCCGGACTCCTACGGGAGCCAGACCTCGTCCCCGACTTCTACTGTAGGTAGACTTCATCCGGACTCCTACGGGAGCCAGACTTATCCCCGACTTCTACTGCAGGTGGACTTCATCCGGACTCCTACGAGAGCCGGACCTTGTCCCCGACTTCTACTGCAGGTATACTTCATCCGGACTCCTACGGGAGCGGACCTCATCCCTGACTTCTACTACAGGTGGACTTCATCCAGACTCCTACGGGAGCCAGACCTCATCCCCGACTTCTACTACAGGTATACTTCATCCGACTCCTACGAGAGCCGGACTTCGTCCCTGACTTCTACTACAGGCAGACTTCATCCAGACTCCTACGGGAGCCGAAACTCGTCCCCGACTTCTACTGCAGGTCGACTTCATCCGGACTCCTACGGGAGCCAGACTTCATCCCCGACTTCTACTGCAGGTGGACTTCATCAAACTCCTACGGGAGCCGGACCTCGTCCCGACTTCTATTGCAGGTATACTTCATCCGGACTCCTATGGGAGCTGAACTTTATCCTCGACTTCTACTACAGGTAGACTTCATCCGGACTCCTACGGGAGCCGGACTTCATCCCCGGCTCCAACCGCAGGTAGACTTCATCCGGACTCCTACGGGAGCCAGACTTCGCCCCCGACTTCAACTGCGGGTAAATGTTATAGCCCAAGCCCAACTATCTAAGACCCAAGCCCATTTAAAAAAAAAAAATAGAGGAAAAAAATTGGGAAGAAGGCTCTCGATAGGAGTCTTCTTCTCCGGTGAGACCCGGGTGAGATCGGAATCCTAGGACCTCTCGGAGTCCTAGGGTTCTCTATAAAAGGACCCTTCCCTTCCTTGGAGCCGATCATCGGCCCCCTTCCTCTCTCTTTCTCCCTATTTTTTTCGATCAGAGCCGCGGACATCGTTTTGATTTCTCACCGTGATTGCCCGTCGGTGGGGTCATCGGAGGCCGAGGTGAGTTCCCTTCCTCTTTCCCCTTTCTTTCTCCTTCCTCCCATCCATTTGTGTGTGGCTGCCGACGACCCTAGAAGAAGACCCTAGAAGATGGAGGTTGGAAAGATATGAAAGCAAATAACCCTAGAAGAAGACCCTCTTCTTCTTCTCGTTTCTCTCTAGACACCCTAACTTGTGTCTTTTATATCTCCACAACCCAAAGGTCTTTCTCTCTAAATTTTAGATGGATCAAAGGTCTCTCAAATCTCTATCTTCTTCAAAAATTTCATGAAGAAACTCATTTTATACAGAGAGATATGATAGAGTCTTTGTCTAGGTCAAATACCTAGTCAAGGCTTATCCAAACATGGCAAGTTAAGGGGCACCCAACTCTTGAGCACCTCCTCCTTATTTTTGTACATGGATCACCAGAAAAGGGTGCACAATGTGTATCCTAAAATCCATGAAAATTCTAAAAAAAAAATTTGGATAAATTCGATGCAAAATTGAAAGAGTTTTGGATTTCTAAAACTCTATCTCATAGAATTCGAAATCCAAACTTATTCCTTTTTGATTTGATCCAATTCACCTTCCATGTAAGAAAGAAGAGAGGAGACCTTTTGTGAATGTGGGAGAGACCTGGGAGATGGCTTTTGTTGCACAAAATAAGAGGAGATTGGCATTGAATGAGAGAGAGGGCGTGGGGAAGGCTTATGTGGTGCAAGGTGGAATCCTAGTCTTACTAGGATTCTATCTTATGACTTGTTTTAATTTGGTTTCTCAAATCAAATCAAATCAAAATTAGATCAACTCAATTAAAATAGGTCTTAACCCAATTAAGAATCTAATTTAATCAGATTAAATTAGATTTAAATCTAATTTAATTTTCTAATCAAATTAAAAATTAGATTGACCCAAGTCTTAGTTGAACTAGGACTAGTTTTTCCTTGCACTTGGCTTATCCAATAAACTAATTGGACTTGATCCAATCAAGCCCAAACCAAATTTTATTAAATTATATTTAATTAAACTTAATCTCAACCCACTGGCTTAATCAAATTAAGCCAATTAGCAATCAAATTGCTAATCGATCCTCTTGCAACACTTGCACTAGGTTAAATGTCAATTGTATTGATCATTTAACCCTAGAATGATTTTTAATCATTGATCAATCATCCGATCGGATCATGAACTCTAATGTGTGTGACCTCATAGATCCGAACTTAAGTCAGTAGCACAGAAATAAATTTCTGTACCAATCGAAGTGACCATCTAGCAATGGTACCCGACGATCGGATAGGTCGAATGTGTAGAACAACATCCTTAGAACCCATGCAGATATAGTTTTCATATAATTCATCCCCTTGACCAAAATGATCATAGGACACCCCAGAGTTCAACTGTCAACTCTGATCAGGTTGTCCACATTGTATTTCAAAATATCAAATCCATCTGATGGATTACCCTGGCCAAGGTTTTGCTAAATTGAAATACAGTGACTCATTCTTCTCCAACTCTTGGAGTGGTCAATCCCATCTCGATCACACTCTGACTTTGCAAGTACTTGACTGTGCCCAGAAGCCTTCCATCTCTGAATTAGAAATTCAGTTAGTCCAGTACCAAAGCACAGTGAGTTGCTTGCAAGTCACTGAGGCGATCTCAAGTCTAAGAGACACTTATACCTATATCCCATCAGAGACATTCTCGACAGCAGAATACTCTGGAGTTGATCACGTTCAATGATGATGTACTAGTACATCTCACCTGTATGCCATACCAGTGTCTCCACACTCTTTGGTTAAGAGGACAACCAACCCATATGGTCTACAGTGACCTATGCTCGATAGAAGCTGTCGTCCTTATTAACAGCCTATCATTTGGTCGTGAACTGTTTTAAGGACTTAATCGATAAATCTTCTCTTTATTGAATCTAAATAGTCCTAAAGACTTCATCATAACAATGGAGTTCATTAGAAGATGAAAGCTTATGATGAAAATACCAAATATATTTTATTTATTAATAAATCAATTACAATACTTGGTTGCTCAACCGTCAACAGCTTGACATTGGCTTTTTGGGATTTTCCAATAGCTACCCCCTGCCTAGAATTGATCAACTGGTGGATACAACCTCGGGCCATGAGCTCCTCACCTTTATGGATGTATTCTCCGACTATAATCAAATCAGGATGGTGCCAGAAGATGAAGAAAAGACTGCTTTCATTACTAACCGTGGCCTTTACTATTACAGGGTCATGCCTTTTGGCCTCAAAAATACAGGTGTGACCTATCAGCGGCTGGGGAAAAAATCTTCAAGGAGCAAATCGGCCGCAACACGGAGGTATGCGTGGATGACATGCTCGTGAAAAGCAAATCTTCCATGAACCATATCGCCGACCTCGAGGAGACCTTCGGCGCCCTCCGAAAATATAAGATGAAGTCGATAAAAGAGGTTCAGCACCTTACAGGGAGGGTAGCAGCCCTGAATCGCTTCGTCGCGAGGTCGGTCGAACGGTGCTTACCCTTCTTCCAAACCCTCAAGCGGCCGAAGAACTTCTGTTGGACCACTGAGTGCCAACAGGCATTCGAAGAGATAAGGAGCTACCTCGGCTCACCTCCGTTGTTGGCGAAGCCCGAGCCTGGAGAAGAGCTATTTTTGTACCTGGCGGTCTCCCCTATGGCTCTCACAGCAGTTATTGTCAAGGAAGAAGCAAAGATTCAACGGTCAGTCTACTACATCAGTCGCACGTTGAGAGACGCCGAAACCAGATATACTAAATTAGAGAAACTAACTTACGCCCTGTTGATTGCAGTCC
>NC_026000.2:111593185-111626688 GCF_000442705.2 Elaeis guineensis | reverse complement strand
TTCACGACAAACTGAGAAAATGATTTTGGAAGTGATTGCAGGATTAGATCCTGACTCAACTCCCCATCCATAACAAAACCTAATTGACCTAATCGAGTGATCAGGTCAATAACCATCAAAACATGGTTTTGTACGGATGACCCCTCTGTCATTCTGGCATGAAATAACTGCTTAGATATCTCATATCTTGCAGTCCTACTCTGTTCTCCATAAAGCTCTTTTAAATTGAGCAATATGGAATGAGTGTCCATGCTATCATGCTGCCTCTGTAACTCATTTGTCATAGAGGCAAGTATGATATACTTGACAGTTAAAGAATCATTTTGCCACATCCTATATGTGGTTTTTTCTTCCTCTGTGGCATCCTCCCCAACTGGCTCAATGTCAGGGGTACTGAGAATGTAAGAAAGCTTTTCTTGACTAAGTACTATTTTAAGATTTCTCAACCAGTCCACATAGTTGGTACCAGTCAATTTATTTGTATCCAAAATGGAGCGAAGTGAAAGTGAAGAAGCCATTAATCTACATAATAAAGAACATTACATAAGCGAACAACTCAAGATGATATACACAATTAAATTAGGATTTTAATTTTATCGTGTCTCCCACTATTTTTATCAGACATCATAACCCTCTAGTATGATGTTTGAGAAAACCCTGATTGATTTTCTTAGTGGAATTGAGACCCTAATTCCTTATAAAAGATCTTGTGGTTGCACAACAAACCTTTTATAAGTTTAAAGGTAGGAAACTCTTTCCAATTGCATCTCATGCAATTCTCAATAAAATCCCTGGCCTCTAAAACATTAATAGCCTTGTGTTTACACAACAGACCATAATGTTTTAGTTAAGTAGGACCCTTCATTTTAATACAGTGAAAATAGAATATAAATGCTTTTATGGTTACATAACAAAGCATTATACTCAAAAATTGCTGTAAGCATCTCGATGTGCCAGAACAATATTATGTCAGTTTCCATATTTGGTCTTGTGGTTACACAACAAATCTAATATGATTCGTGACACAGTAATGTCCTAGCATGAAGGAAGGCCATAATGTAGTGAATATAACACCGAGCATCCCAGCCAAGAATTAAATTAATCTAATCAGCCAGGTAAGTGGAAGAGAGGTAGGGGTCCCCTCGTTGCTTTCCTTAGACACCAATAAATTTTGGCCAGATCAGACAATGGAACTAATTAAAAACCACATTCTCTTTACCAATCATGAACCACTTTCCTAGACACTGATTGATCAATTAGACATCATCTACTGGTTCTGCTATTGGTTAATTACACTACAACTTAATATCATTTTACAGAGGGTTTTTCAGGTCTCAATGCATATTTAATTTCTATATCATAATAAATACATGAATAAAAGAAATTAGCAACATAGTGAACATAATTTAATATGACAGAGCAACATTTCATATACATCATAATTAAATTATGAAATAATGACTATGATCTCATCATATAGCATCATAGTGAACACAATTCAATATTACATAGCAACATTCTATAATTATATACATCATGATTTAATTATAAAATAATGAATATGATCTCATCATATTAATATCATATTAAAACATAAATAATGATCATATCATATTTATAATATTGTCATTAAATCAATAACATATCATCATATGATTTAATTCTAACAAGGTGGCTCTGATACCACTGAAAGGTTTTAATGCAATGGCGGAAGCACGGATTTCAAAGCAATTATTATGAAATCATAAAAATAAAACCTAACTCCAAGATCACCTTATCAGAAATTAAACCATATAATATGCATTAATATCAAATAAAAGATATAGAAACATACCTCTTATCACTAAGACATCTGAAATACATTCGTAGGCACCTCCTAAGACATCTGAAATACATTCGTAGAATAAAAGTCACTGAGAAAAATAGGATAGACCAAGTTAAGGGGCGTCATCTCTCATCCATGCGCCATGTGACACATGTGCATGGATTTAAATTCTTACCACTTCTCCTATTTTTTCTACAAAGAGTTTAATATTAGAAGGACTCTTAGGCACCTTCTAAGTCATCTAAAAATCATTCATAGAATAAAAGTCATGAAGAAAAAATAGGAAAGGCCTTATCTAAAGGTTGCGCCAACTCCATCCATGCACCATGTGGTTCATGCGCATGGATTCAAATCCACACGCCAAGAGAGAGACTCTTAGGCATGTGGTTCCCTGATTTTTGGCACCCAACAGCAAGCCCAATTAAAATACTTCGAACCCACTTCAAGACCAAATCCAATTTGGCTCAAATTGGTTCTAAATTAGCCCAAATCAGAACCCGAATCGAATTCGATTCGAATCAAAATGCTAGGGTTTGCAACATGTGCTAGCATGTTCAACTTACAAACATGGTTTAATCAAATTAAACCCATGATCAATTCCCTTTGTGTGTGACCCATTGGGTTCCACATCTAGCCAGCAGTGAGTCCAGATGCAATTTAGTCTAATTTGGTTAGAACACAACCCAGCCGATTGAGGTCAAATCAAGCTGAACCGTTTTGATCAATTAGAACAGCTTTTAATTAATGATCAAATTAAACTCTTTAATTTGATCAAACTCACAAGACATGATTGATGTCTAGCAACGTATCATGTATACCTGAAAGATATGGAATTTTGATGAAAATACCAAAAATACCTGTTGGGTACAAAATACCCACGGCCGAAGTTCTCAGCGGGATTAGCCCTTGCGAGCTCCGCCCGGACTCCTACGGGAGCCGGGCTTCGTCGCCAACTTCAACTACCGATAAGATCCGCCCGAACTCCCATGGGAGATGGGCTCTGTCCACGGCTCCAACCTCAAGAGGGACTCCGCCCGGACTCCTACGGGAGCCGGGCTTCGTCGCCAACTTCAACAGCAAGTAGACTCCGCCCGAACTCCTACGGGAGTCGGGCTCCGTCCTCAACATCAACTGTCGGTAAGCCTTGTCCGGACTCCTACGGGAGCCAGACTTCGCCTTTGACTTTAATTGTAGGAAGACTCCGCCCGGACTCCTATGGGAGCCAGGCTTCGTCCTCGACTCCAACGGCTGCAGACAGACTTCGTCCGAACTCCTACGGGAGCCAGACTCTGCCGACAACTTCAACCGCAAGTAGACTCCACCCGAACTCCTACGGGAGTCGGGCTTCGTCCTCAACATCAACTGCCGGTAAGCCTTGTCTGGACTCCTATGGGAGCCGGACTTCGCCTTTGACTTTAATTGCAGGAAGACTCCACCCGGACTCCTACGGGAGCCGGACTTCGTCCTCGACTCCGATGGCTGCAGACAGACTTCGTCCGGACTCCTACGGGAGCCGGACTCTGCCGACAACTTCAACCACAAGTAGACTCGCCCGAACTCCTACGGGAGCCGGGCTCCATCCTCAACTTCAACTACCGGTAAGATCCGCCCGAACTCCCACGGGAGATGGGCTCTGTCCATGGCTCCAACCTCAAGAGGGATTCCGCTCGGACTCCTACGGGAGTCGGGCTTCGTCGCCAATGTCAACCGCGAATAGACTCCGCCTGGACTCCTACGGGAGCCGACCTCCGTCCTCAACATCAACTGCTGGTAAGCCTTGTCCGGACTCCTACGGGAGCCGGACTTCACCTTTGACTTTAATTGCAGGAAGACTCCGTCCGGACTCCTACGGGAGTCGGGCTTCGTCCTCGACTCCAACGGCTGCAGACAGACTTCGTCTGGACTCCTACGGGAGCCGGACTCCGCCGACAACTTCAACCACAAGTAGACTCCGCCCGAACTCCTACGGGAGCCGGGCTCCGTCTTCAACATCAACTGCCGGTAAGCCTTGTCCGGACTCCTATGGGAGCCGGACTTCGCCTTTGACTTTAATTGTAGGAAGACTCCGCCCGGACTCCTACGGGAGCCGGACTTCATCCTCGACTCCAACGGCTGTAGACAAACTTCGTCCGGACTCCTACGGGAGTCGGACTCCGCCGACAACTTGAACTGCAAGTAGACTGCACCCGAACTCCTACAGGAGTCGGGCTCCGTCGCCAACTTCGACTGCCAGTAAGATCCGTCCGGACTCCTATGAGAGCCGGACTTCGCACCTGACTTTAGTCGCGGGGGACTCCGCCCGGACTCCCACGGGAGCCGGGCTCCACCCATGACTCCAACCGCAAGGAGGACTCCGCTCGGACTCCTATGGGAGCCAGACTCCGTCATCAGCTCCGACCGCTGCCGAACTTCAGCCGATGGATCTGCACTCCCAGGCAGGCCACAATAACGGCCACGATCCTGCTCCACTTCCTACGGCAGATTTCGCACAGCTCCATCACTCTCTGACAGGCCGCAGTAACGATCACAGCATTGCTCCACTCCCTGCGGCGAACCTTACGCAGCTCCATTACTCCCTGACAGGCCGTATTAACGGCTACGATTCTGCTCCACCCCCTGTGGCAGATCCTGTGCGATTCCACCATTCCCTGACGAGCCATGACAGCGGACGCCGCTCCACTCCCCGTAACTGACTCCACGTGGCAAGCCACGGCCATAGTCACGGGTCCACTCCACTACTCTTCGCAGCAAACTCTGCCTGACCATGGGCAGCCCACTGCCAGACGGTTACAGATGTCGCTATCAGGCTACTGCCCCATCCACCTATAAAAGGGGGCTCCAGATACGTTATTCGATAAGCTCTCATCTTTCATCTAAAAACTCTGCTAAATTCTTCGTTCGAGCACTCCATTCTTGTTGAGGCAGAGAACTGACTTGAGCGTCGGAGGGTCTTGCCGGAGCAACCCCACCTCCGGTTTAGACTTCCTTTGCAGGTCCCGGCGGCGACCACGACTTCTTCGACTCCAGCTTCTCCGGCGCAAGCAGATTTTTGCACCAACAGGATTGGCGCTAGAGGAAGGGGTTGAACCTTCGCAACACCCTTGTTCTTAAAGGAGCGCTCAACGGATCCACCTCCGATCATCTTATCCGGCACCCACTCCTCCTTTCCTCATCTGATGCCTTCTCGCGAGGCATTCGCACAACTACCTCCGGCTATGGTCGCCGACAAGGAGTGGCCGGACAATCGGCCTCTATCGGATTCCGTCAACACCATTTCGGGGGGATCCCGGCGGGAGGCAACCAACATACCGTCTGTATCCCCCAAGCGGCTAAAGGTTGAAGAACCCATAACCTTTACTGAAGAAGACACCCAGGGAGTCCAATTCCTCATAACGATGCAGTCGTAGTTTCCTTGAATATAGCAAATTACGACGTCCGTCGCATTCTTGTCGACAACGAAGTTCGGCCGACATCTTGTTCTACGATGCCTTTTCAAGAATGTCCACTCTTGGCGATCATCTGAGGCCGATTTGCTCCCCCCTGGTAGGGTTTATCGGTGACGTCATTCCGATGGAAGGAATGATAGCTTTGACTGTGGCCGTGGGTCAATATCCAAAGCAATCCAGGGCTCTAGTGAATTTCTTGGTGGTGAAGGCGCCATCCGCCTACAATGCAATCCTTGGCTGACCTGGCCTCAATGCTCTCCGAGCTGTCGTTTCGGCCTACCATTTAAAGTTGAAGTTCCCCACCAACCAGGGGATCGGAGAGGTCCGAGGAGACCAAGCCCTGCCAGACACTGCTACAACATCGCCTTGCAAAGAAGCGATCAGGCTAACCCCTGTCCCGTCGATGGACTAGATGCTCGCGATGACCTCATCGAAGAAAGGGGCGCCCAATCGAAGATCTGGTACCAATCCCTTTGAATGATGGGAATGCGGAGCATGTGGCGCTAATTGGCTCCAACCTGGGGGAGGAGGTGCGGATGCGTCTTATTGATTTTCTATGAAGGAATGCGGACATTTTTGCTTGGGTTCCAGCAGACATGTCGGGGATTGACATGGAAGTCATGGAGCATCATCTGGCCGTCGATCCAAAGCATCGACCGACGAAAGAAAAAATTTGGTGTCATGCCCCAGAGAGGCAGAAGGTTATAGCCGAGGAAGTGGATAAGCTCCTCAAGGCCGGATTCATTAAGGAAGTCAATTATCCTGATTGGATTTCCAATGTTGTTTTGGTCAAAAAAGCAAACGACAAGTGGAGGATGTGCATAGACTTCAAAAAGCTGAATAAGGCTTGTCCAAAGGACAGCTACCCCCTTCTCAGAATCGACCAACTGGTGGATGCGACCTCAGGCCATGAGCTCCTCACCTTTATGGATGCATTCTCCGGCTATAATCAAATTAGAATGGCATCGGAAGATGAAGAAAAGACAGCTTTCATCACTAATCGTGGCTTTTACTGTTACAGGGTCATGCCTTTTGGCCTCAAGAATGCGGGCGCAACCTACTAACGGTTGGTGAACAAAATCTTCAAAGAGCAGATCGGCCGAAACATGGAGATCTACGTGGATGATATGCTCGTAAAAAGCAAGTCTTCCAGAAATCATGTCGCCGACCTCGAGGAGACCTTTGACGCTCTCCGAAAGTATAGAATGAAGCTGAACCCAACTAAATGCGCTTTCGGAGTAACCTCAGGAAAATTCTTGGGCTTCATGGTATCAGGGCACGGGATTGAGGCCAATCCAGAGAAAATTCGCGCCATCCAGGAGATGACCGCCCCAAAGTCGATCAAAAAGGTTCAGCGCCTCACAGGGAGGATAGCGGCTCTTAATCGCTTCATTGCGAGGTCGGCCTAACGGTGCTTTCCCTTCTTTCAAACCCTCAAGCAGCCGAAGAACTTCTGTTGGACCTCTGAATGCCAACAGGCGTTCGAAGAGTTAAGAAGCTACCTTAGCTCACCCCCGCTGTTGGCAAAGCCTGAACCTGGGGAGGAACTATTTTTATACCTAGCGGTCTCTCCCATGGCCCTCGCGGCCATCCTTGTCAAAGAAGAAACGAAAGTCCAGCGACCAGTTTACTACATTAGCCGCGCGCTGAGGGACGTCGAGACCAGGTACACCAAATTAGAAAAACTGACCTACGCCTTGTTGGTTGCAGCTCGGAGGCTCCGACCCTACTTTCAAGGGCACACCGTGACACTACTCATCGATCAACCGATCAAGACGATTTTGCACTGGGCTGACACCTCCGAAAGAATGGCAAAATGGGCGATCGAGCTCACAGAATTCGACATCAACTACAGACCTAGACCAGCAGTAAAGGCCCAAATACTGGCAGATTTTATAGTAGAGTGCACCATCCCAGAGGAGGCCGAACCTGAGCAAAGCAAAGTTGACGACCTGAAGTCTCAACCAAACTCCCCCAACGAAGAGGCCAATCCCTCCGATCGCTTTTGGACCCTCTATGTGGATGGATCTTCCAACATGTCGGGCGCAGGTGCAGGCCTGATCTTGGTCAGTCCGGAAAGAGTCATCATGGAGTACGCTCTATGTTTCGAGTTTCCCGCAACAAACAATGGAGCGGAATATGAAGCTCTGATCGCAGGACTAAGGATCGCCAGAGAGCTGGAATAAGTCAGCTCCGGGTGCACAGTGACTCTCAACTGGTGGTGGGGCAAGTCAGCGGGAGTTACGAAGCACGGGAGGACAGTATGGCCAGATACCTTGAGAAGGTAAAGGAGCTCACCTCCGCCTTCAGCAGCTTCAACATTAGACAGATTCCAAGGCTGGAGAATATCAGAGCCGATCTTCTCTCCAAGCTGGCGACATCGACCCCGGCCGAATTACCCAAAGGCATCCTCTTTGAAGTTCTAAAACACCCGAGTACAGAAGAATCGCAGCCCGTAATGGAGATCGACCACGAGCCCAGCTGGGTCGACCCACTGATAACCTATCTCAGAGATGGAGTTCTCCCCCAGGACGCGAAGGAGGCTCGGAAGCTCTGAAATCAAGCCTCCCGATACATCCTTTATGAGGGCAAATTATACAAAAGATCATACTCCTTGCCCCTCTTGAAATATCTCCGGCCCTCGGAAGCTGACTACGCCTTGTGGAAGTACATGAGGGGATTTGCGAAAACCATTTGGGGGCTAGATCTTTATCCCACAAGCTGCTCCGCCAGGGATATTACTGGCCAACGATGCATCATGATTCGATTGAATATGTCAAAAAGTGTGATCGATGCCAGAGGTACGCCAACATCCAGAGACAGCCCACCACCGAACTCACACCCTTGAGTGCCCCATGGCCTTTTGCACAATGGGGATGGATATCCTTGGCCCTTTTCCCATGGCATCTGGGCAAAGGAAGTTCCTCCTCGTAGCGATCGACTACTTCACCAAATGGGTTGAAGCCGAACCACTAGCAAAAATCACGGAAGCAAAAGTTCAAGATTTCGTCTGGAAATCGATCGTGTGTAGGTTCGGTCTGCCTAGAACCCTAATCACTGATAATGGACGACAATTTACGGGAGCGAAATTCGCCGAATTCTGTGAAGATCTAAACATCTCCCACAACTTCACATCAATAGCCCATCCCCAGGCGAACGGTGAAGCTGAGGTGACCAACAGAACCCTTTTGCAGGGGATTAAGACAAGGCTTGAAAAAGCGAAGGAAACTTGGGCGGACGAACTTTATCATGTGTTGTGGGCGTATCGAACTACTCAGAGGCTATCCATGGGGGAGACCCCTTTCGCTTTAGCCTTCGGTACGGAAGCCGTCATCCCCATCGAGCTTAAACTCCCGTCAGCATGAGTTGTGGCGTTCGATGAACATCAAAGTTTGCAAGGTCTTAGAGCCAACCTCGACCTACTGGAAGAAAGACGGGAGATAGCTCAGGTTCGGATGGCAGCCTACAAACAGAAGGTTGCTCGATATTACAACGCCCGAGTTAAGAACAAAGCCTTTAGAAGGGGAGATCTAGTGCTTCGACGAGCCGCTATCTCGCAACCTCAGGATTGAGGGAAACTCGCCCCAAACTGGGAGGGACCGTATGAAGTCAAAGAAGTAGTCCGGCCCGAAACTTATTATCTTAAGGAACTCGGAGGAGCCGACCTCCCGCGACTGTGGAGCTCAAAAAACTTGCGGATGTACTACCAGTAACTTCATTTTAATTGAAAATCACATACCTATATCTCCTTGGACAATGCAAACAAACTGTATCAAAAACGAAAGGGAAACCTCGTCCCGACAAGGTCGAAGGCCCGGTTCCATTTAGACCGGTCGGGGGGAGAGGCCTTACAATGCCCTAATGTGCCCCCACAGCCATGTCAGGAACAGGAGGAGAACCTTGTCCTGACATGAGCAAAGTCAAAGGCCCGGTTCTTTTAGACCGGATGGGGGGAGAGGCCTTACAACGCCCTAATGTGCCCCCACAGCCATGTCAGGAACAGGAGGAGAACCTCGTCCTGACATGAACAAAGTCAAAGGCCCAGTTCTTTTAGATCGGATAGGGGGAGAGGCCTTACAGCGCCCTAATGTGCCCCCACAGCCATGTCAGGAACAGGAGGAGAACCTCGTCCTGACATGAGCAAAGTCAAAGGCTCGGTTCTTTTAGACCGGATGGGGGGAGAGGCCTTACAGCGCCCTAATGTGCCCCCACAGCCATGTCAGGAATAGGAGGAGAACCTCGTCCTGACATGAGCAAAGTCAAAAGCCCGGTTCTTTTAGACCGGATGGGGGGAAAGGCCTTACAGTGCCCTAACGCGCCCACACAGCCAAGTCGGGAACGAAAAGAGAACCTCGCCCTGGCTCGAGCAAAGTGGAAGGCCCGAACTCTTACGGGAGCCGGGCTCCGTCCACGATGCCAAGGAAGACTCCACCCGGACTCCTACGGGAGCGGACTCCATCCACGACGCCAAGGAAGACTCCACCCGGACTCCTACGGGAGCCAGACTCCGTCCACGATGCCAAAGAAGATCCACCCAGACTCCTACGGGAGCCGGGCTCCATCCACGACGCCAAGGAAGACTCCACCCGGACTCCTACGGGAGTCGGGCTCCGCCCACGACTCCAACCACAGGAGGGTTCCGTCCGGACTCCCATGGGAGCCGAACTTTGCCTTGACTTCAGCGGAGAAAAATCCTGGGCGAAAAGGAAAAAGGAAGGCAACGGACCATGACAACTACGATTGGAAAACGGACAGCGGTCGAGGTACAGAAAACTCTATCACCGTAAGGACTGGGGCTCCCATCGGGAGTCCCAGCTCTTGAGGAAGTTTTTGACACAAAATAGGATAACTTACTTAGGGTGACAGAAGCTCGGATCCCCAAATTCAAGCTCTAGGAGGGACCCCAGGCCCGAATAGCCCCAAGCAATCCTGCAGCCATTGACGAAAAAATGACAACCGGGTATCTTCGAACGGCGTAAAAGACAAAAAGGAGCTCGGAAAATAACAATCCTACACAAATAAAAGAGGTCGTAGATGACCTTAGGATGACGTGAAAAAGAAAAGAAGAAAAGGAGGAAGAGAGAAGAAAGAAAAATAAGGAAGTTCGACAGACGACTATTCGATGCAAGATGCAGATGAGGTAACAAAATCTCCTTTTCATTTTTCAACCAACAAGGTGTACGTTACAAGACCCGATGGGCTAGAAAAATAAATAAATAAATAAATAAATAAATACATCATCGACGACATCAAGAACACGGTTTGGAAAGGATACACCGGAAGCCGCTTCAAGCTGCAAATTTCTCTTCCCATTTCGTATCCAGTGCGTGTGGCGGGCCTATCAGCTTACGCCCCACCTTGCTTCGCCCCACCTCCAAAGTCCCAACCTCAGGGGGAAAAGGATGGGATAGATTCCAGGGGGCGGTAAGGGCAAAGGCAGCGGCGACAAAGACCTGTTTCAAGAAGAATCGGAGTCACCCTGGGGGCAATGGTGGCGCCAGAGATATGCGTCATCACCGAATACTTCGTGGTAGCCACCGTCCAAAATGCTCCGGCAAGGTCGGCATGCGCTACTTCCACCGCCCCCGCAACAAGTTTTACTGCCCCTCCATCGACGCCGATCGCTTCTGGCCCCTCGACCCCGACGGCATCAAGGATCCCGCCACAGCTTGTGACGACAGCTCTGCCCTCTTGACCGGTATCACCCCACCTTGATACTCTGAAATTCTCGGGCAGAATACCTTTATCGGCGGCCCCCGTTATTAAACCCCTGTTGTTGAAGGAATTCTTCCTTGAGCCCCCTTTGAAACGACGGGGATCCTCAGCGGCCACTTGATGACCGGAGAGCTCACCGACCGCTGTTCTCCTCCTCGCCTTCCTCCAAGCCCTAGACATCCCTTCGAGGATGGCCTTCGGGGTGGAGGACATGACGTGGGAACACCTTAGAGAAGAATCGAGGGGCTGAAGACGGCAAGGACCGGTGCGGAGGAAGTGGCTGAGTAGATAGGCTCTCAGACGAAAGAAAGGTGCCATTCTCTCGGCAGGATGAAGCCCCGAAGGAAGAGTAGGGGGTTTAAATAGCCAACGGATCTTAGCGCAGTTATGGCGGCGGGTGTCCCTAGGCCAACTGGTGTGTGCCATGTGTCCCGCGTGTCCCACTCGCCGCTATCGAGGATTGACTGTTCGCAAATTTCCGTAACGCGACGCTTGGGATCACGTTTCGACGGGAGTTCCGAAAAGACTCTTCAGGTCGCCTTAACCGAAAAAAGGGCTCTGACGGGCGCAATTTAATGCCAACATATCCAAGGGCGGTTATGCGCAGGATTCGAGGGGATAACTTCAGCCATCTCTCTGTACTTCCTTCATTCAAAATTCAAACTCGGAAGTAGGGGGACTAGTGTTGGGTACAAAATACCCACGGTCGAAGTTCTCAGCGGATTAGCCCTTGCGAGCTCCGCCCGGACTCCTACGGGAGCCGGGCTTCGTCGCCAACTTCAACTGCCGGTAAGATCTGCCCGAACTCCCACGGGAGATGGGCTCTGTCCACGGCTCCAACCTCAAGAGGGACTCCGCCCGAACTCCTACGGGAGCCGGACTTCGTCGCCAACTTCAACCGCAAGTAGACTCCGCCTGAACTCCTACGGGAGCCGGGCTCCGTCCTCAACATCAACTGCCGGTAAGCCTTGTCCGGACTCCTACGGGAGCCGGACTTCGCCTTTGACTTTAATTGCAAGAAGACTCCGCTCGGACTCCTACGGGAGCCGGGCTTCGTCCTCGACTCCAACGGCTGCAGACAGACTTCGTCCGGACTCCTACGGGAGCCGGACTCCACCGACAACTTCAACCGCAAGTAGACTCCATCCGAACTCCTACGGGAGCCGGGCTCCATCCTCAACATCAACTACCGGTAAGCTTTGTCCGGACTCCTAAGGGAACCGGACTTCGCCTTTGACTTTAATTGCAGGAAGACTCCCCCGGACTCCTACGGGAGCCGGGCTTCATCCTCGACTCCGATGGCTGCGGACAGACTTCGTCCGGACTCCTACGGGAGCCAGACTCCGCCGACAACTTCAACCGCAAGTAGACTCTGCCGAACTCCTACGGGAGCCGGGCTCCGTCCACAACTTCAACTGCTGGTAAGATCCGCCCGAACTCCCACGGGAGATGGGCTCTGTCCACGGCTCCAACCTCAGAGGGACTCCGCCCGGACTCCTACGGGAGCCGTGCTTCGTCGCCAATGTCAACCGCAAATAGACTCCGCCTGGACTCCTACGGGAGCCGGGCTCCATCCTCAACATCAACTGCTGGTAAGCCTTGTCCGGACTCCTACGGGAGCCGAACTTCGCCTTTGACTTTAATTGCAGGAAGACTCCGCCCAGACTCCTACGAGAGCCGGGCTTCGTCCTCGACTCCAACGGCTGCAGACAGACTTCGTCCAGACTCCTACGGGAGCCGAACTCCACCGACAACTTCAACCGCAAGTAGACTCCACCCGAACTCCTACGGGAGCCGGGCTCCGTCCTCAACATCAACTGTCGGTAAGCCTTGTCCGAACTCCTACGGGAGCCGGACTTCGCCTTTGACTTTAATTGCAGGAAGACTCCGTCCGGACTCCTACGGGAGCCGGACTGCATCCTCGACTCCAACGGCTGCAGACAGACTTCGTCCGGACTCCTACGGGAGTCGACTCCGCCGACAACTTCAACTGCAAGTAGACTCCGCCCGAACTCCTACGGGAGTCGGGCTCCATCGCCAACTTCGACTGCCGGTAAGATCCGTCCGGACTCCTACGAGAGCCGGACTTCGCACCTGACTTTAGTCGTGGGGGACTCCGCCCGGACTCCCACGGGAGCCGGACTCCGCCCACGACTCCAACCGCAAGGAGGACTCCGCCCGGACTCCTACGGGAGCCAGACTCCGTCATTAGCTCCGACCGCTGCCGAACTTTAGCCGACGGATCTGCACTCCCAGGCAGGCCATAATAACGGCCACGATCCTGCTCCACTTCCTACGGTGGATTTCGTGCAGCTCCATCACTCTCTGACAGGCCGCAGTAACGGTCACAGCACTGCTCCACTCCCTGCGGCGAACCCTACGCAGCTCCATTACTCCCTGACAGGCCGTATTAACGGTCATGATTCTGCTCCACCCCCTGTGGTGGATCTTGTGCGATTCCACCATTCCCTGACGAGCCACGACAGCGGACACCGCTCCACTCCCTGTAACTGACTCCACGTGGCAAGCCACAGCCATAGTCACGGGTCCACTCCACTACTCTTCGCAGCAAACTCCGCCTGACCCTGGGCAGCCCACTGCCAGACGGTTACAGATGTCTCTATCAGGCTACTGCCCCCTCCGCCTATAAAAGGGGGCTCCAGATACGTTATTCAATAAGCTCTCATCTTTCATCTAAAAACTCTGCTAAATTCTCCATTCGAGCACTCCATTCTTGTTGAGGCAGAGAACTGACTTGAGCATCGGAGGGTCTTGCCGGAGCAACCCCACCTCCGGTTTAGACTTTCTTTGCAGGTCCCGACGGTGACCGCGACTTCCTCGACTCCAGCTTCTCTGGCGCAAGCGGATTTTTGCACCAACAGGATTGGCGCTAGAGGAAGGGGTTGAACCTTCACAACACCCTTGTTCTTAAAGGAGCGCTCAACGGATCCACCTCTGGTCATCTTATCCGGCACCCACTCCTCCTTTCCTCATCTGATGCCTTCTCATGAGGCATTCGCACAACTACCTCCGGCTATGGTCGCCGACAAGGAGTGGCCAGACAATCGCCTCTATCGGATTCCGTCAATACCATTTCGGGGGGATCCCGCGGGAGGCAACCAATATACCGTCTGTATCCCCCAAGCGGCTAAAGGTTGAAGAACCCATAACCTTTACCGAAGAAGACACCCAGGGATTCCAATTCTCTCATAACGACGTAGTCATAGTTTTCTTGAATATAGCAAATTACGACGTCCGTCGCATTCTTGTCGACAACGGAAGTTCGGCTGACATCTTGTTCTACGACACCTTTTCAAGAATGTCCGCTCTTGGCGATCATCTGAGGCCAATTTGCTCCCCCCTGGTAGGGTTTACCGGTGACGCCGTTCCGACGGAAGGAATGATAGCTTTGACTGTGGCCGCGGGTCAATATCCAAAGCAATCCAGGGCTCTGGTGAATTTCTTGGTGGTGAAGGCGCCATCCGCCTACAATGCAATCCTTGGCCGACCCAGCCTCAATGCTCTCTGAGCTGTCGTTTCGACCTACCATTTGAAGTTGAAGTTCCCCACCAACCAGGGGATCGGAGAGGTCCGGGAAGACCAAGCCCTGGCCAGACACTGCTACAACATCGCCTTGCAAAGAAGCGATTAGGCTGACCCCTGTCCCGTCGATGGACTAGATGCTCGTGATGACCTCACCGAAGAAAGGGGTGGCCCAATCGAAGATCTGGTACCAATCCGTTTGAATGATGGGAATGCGGAGCATGTGGCGCTAATTGGCTCCAACTAGGGGGAGGAGGTGCGGACGCGTCTTATTGATTTTCTACGAAGGAATGCGGACATTTTCACTTGGATTCCAGCAGACATGCCGGGGATTGACACGAAAGTCATGGAGCATCATCTGGCCGTCGATCCAAAGCATCGACCGATGAAAGAAAAAATCCGGAGTTATGCCCCGGAGAGGTAGAAGGCGATAGCCGAGGAAGTGGATAAGCTCCTCAAGGCCGGATTCATTAAAGAAGTCAATTATCCTGATTGGATTTCCAATGTTGTTCTAGTCAAAAAAGCAAACGGCAAGTGGAGGATGTGCATAGACTTCAAAAAACTGAATAAGGCTTGTCCAAAGGACAGCTACCCCCTTCCCAGAATCGACCAACTGGTGGATGCGACCTCAAGCCATGAGCTCCTCACCTTTATGGACGCATTCTTCGGCTATAATCAAATTAGAATGGCGTCGAAAGATGAAGGAAAGACAGCTTTCATCACTAATCGCGGCCTTTACTGTTACAGGGTCATGCCTTTCGGCCTCAAGAATGCGGGCACAACCTACCAACGGTTGGTGAACAAAATCTTCAAAGAGCAGATCGGCCGAAACATGGAGGTCTACGTGGACGATATGCTCATAAAAAGCAAGTCTTCCCAACTATCTAAGACCCAAGCCCATTTAAAAAAAAAAAAATAGAGGAAAAAAATTGGGAAGAAGACTCCCGATAGGAGTCTTCTTCTCCGCGAGACCCGGGCGAGATCGGAATCCTAGGACCTCTCAGAGTCCTAGGGTTCTCTATAAAAGGAACCTTCCCTTCCTTGGAGCCGATCATCGGCCTCCTTCCTCTCTCTTTCTCCCTATTTTTTTCGATCGGAGCCGCGGACACCGTTTTGATTTCTCACCGTGATTGCCCGTCGGTGGGGTCACCGGAGGCCGAGGTGAGTTCCCTTTCTCTTTCCCTTTCTTTCTCCTTCCTCCCGTGCATTTGTACGCGGCTGCCGGCGATGGGAGTCGTCGATTTTTGGTCGAAAAAGAGACCTCTATTTTGATCTCTTTTTTCTTGGATTTTCTGACGCCGGCGATCGTAATCGACTACCGGCCATGCTCCTCCATAACCGGGGGAGTGGCCCCCCTCTGCCGTCGGCCTCCACCGCGGCGGCCGCGGCCTGAACGGCCCGACACAAGGAGGGGACTGCCATCCCCTGTTCGACCTGGAAGGAGCCCGAGAGAAGAAAAAGAAGAAAAAGAGAAAAAGAAAAGAAAAGAAAAGAAAAAGAAGAAAAAGAAGAAAAGAAAAGAAAAGAAAAAAAAAAGAAAAAGAAGAAAAAGAGAAAAAGAGAAAAAGAAAAGAAAAGAAAAGAAAAAGGAAAGAAAAAGAAGAAAAAGAAGAAAAAGAAGAAAAAGAAGAAAAAGAAGAAAAAGAGAAAAAGAAAAGAAAAAAATAAATAAATAAATAAATAAATAAATAATAAAATAAAATAAATAAAAAAATGATGAGAGAGTGAGTTTCTCTCCTTCTCTCTCTTCTTTCAGTCTGAACCCTTACTTTCACTCTCTGGAATTGGACTTTCTCTCTCTACTTTTTCTCTCTAAAATTTTCTCTCTCTAGATTATTTCTCTCTCTTGATGGATTTTTCTCTCTCTAAAGTTATTCCTCTAGATTAGCATAGTGTAAGGCTTCATTCGATGATTTTGATCGAGTTTAGGGAAGAGTCTGATTTTAAGTGAGATTTTGATTTGGAATTTGTTTAGATTTAATTTTGAATTAAAATTAATATAAAAATATAATTTTAGATAATAGGCACGGAAGAATCTCCTAGAAGTTAGTCGATCTGTTCATTCAGTGCTCCATGAAAGATAAGTAATGAACCATCTTCTCGAGATATTTCATATTTATTCTAAAAATAAATAATTATTCTCTGAAATTATGCATGATTTATGAAATTATGTTTTGAAAGAAAAGTGCTTTTAAATATTATGGTACATCGATTTTGCACACGTTCAGTGAAAAATTATGATATATTATGATACAAAGTGTTTGATACAGAATCAGATTTATGCTCTCAGCCTAACTATGTTTCAGCGAGCCCCGCCAATGAAGATTATTCGTTGGTACTCAGTGGACCCTGCCAGTGGGGGTTGTGCGCTAGTGTTTGTGGACCCTGCCAGTGGGGGTTGTGCGCTGGTATTCTGTGGACCTCGCCAATGGTGGTTAAATGTTGGTCATAGTCGAGGCTGTTGAGTTACGAGTGTTTTGAATCGAATCGGATTTATGACTATATTATATGTGAATATTTGAAAATATTGGATTTATATTAGATCAGCATGAAATATATTTTTATGTTTATTTGCAATATTGTTCTTAGAAATTATATAGTATCTGGAATATCTAGTTGAGATATTTGTTACTTACTGGGCTGTCTAGCTCATTACCCTTCTTTCTATTTTTCAGATTCAGATAATTAACTTTGAGCATGGAAAGAAATATTGGGACAGAGCTTTTAAAGGCGAGATTTAGCATTGTCAACTTCATTGAACTTAGATTTATTATTTTATTTTTAGTAAAATTTTATTGGATGTAAGATATTTATTTTAATTACTTGAATTAAAGTTGAATAAAAATTATTTGAATTTATTCCGCTGTGATGCATTGATATCGTGATGAGATGCCTTGCATGCTTATGGAGAGAGTTCTTCACAAGTATGCGGCGGTTGCCGCGACCTCCTGCTCGCGATCTCGGGCTGGGGGCGTGACAATTAATATAGTATCAGAGCATAAGTGGATAATTTATGACACATAGAATTTGACATAGTATGAGTGTAGGTGGATAAATATTAGGAATATTGGGACGATAAAGTATGAGCATCATAATAAACCCATCCTAACAAATAGATAACTGAATCTAATAAGGTTTTACTACTACAAGGTTACCATGCCTCCCCGTAGAATGGTAAGAACTACTCAAGGAATTGCAAGAGAGACATCACAACCACTGGATGATAGCACTCCCCATCTGACCAGTGGCACCCCTCAGGAGGAGGGAGTCATAAATCCTAATGGGAGTACTTCGAGAGCACGTCAAGAACTAGATATGGCTCAGTTAATGCAGACCCTAATCAGAATGGAACAAGCACAACAAAAAATACAGCAGCAAATGCTTGAACAACAGCAGATACAACGAGATACACAACAACATCAGCATCCACCACCACAATATGGAGAGCAACCAGTACAACGGAACAGCATTTCAGAATTTAAAAAGCTTGCTCCTCCAGCTTTCAAGGGGACTACTGAACCTCTGGAGGCTGATAACTGGATAATGGAGATGGAGAAGGTCTTCGCTGTCCAAGAGTGTCTTGATGAAGAAAAAATTCGATATGTAGCTTATTTACTACAAGGAGAAGCATACAACTAGTGTCAGCGACTACAGCGCAAGTATGAACAAGACGGTGAAATACTTACCTGAAAAAGATTTCGGATTGCATTTTATGATCAGTATTTTTCTCGGAGTATAAGGATCCAGAAAGAATAAGAGTTTATTTATTTGAAGCAAAAGGGTATGAGTGTGGCTGAATATGAAGCAAAATTTATAGAGTTAGCAAAATTTGCTCCGAGATTAGTGGATGGTGAGCAAGAACGTGTTCACAAGTTTGAGATGGGACTGAAAATTGAGATTCAAAAACAAGTGGTTCCATATGAATTGACAACTTATGCCGATGTGGTAAACAAAGCACTGATATTTGAAAGAGAAGTCAATGAAGAATGCATGGAAAGGGAAAGAAAGCAAAGAAAGAGAGCAAAATCAAATGATACACAAGGGCAGAATAATAAAAATATCAAAAGATCAACTAAGGCAGCAATAGACAATAAGACTCAATAGATTGATGGTGAGCGGTGCTCTAGATGTGGCAAAAATCATGCAGACAAGGATTGCTATTGGAATACAGGTGCTTGTTTCAAATGTGGTCAGATGGATCATAAAATTGCTAGCTGCCTGCTAAATACTGAAAATCAAGTTGGCCAAAGAACTTATGAAGGACAACATAAGGGGGGTGGACAGATTTCTAAAACCCAGGAAAAAGTTTATGCGCTTACTCAACAGAATGCACAGGCTTCCAATACAATGGTGACAGGTATGAAAAATTTTGAGGATGAAATTTTTTTTAGGGGTGAAGAATGTTATAGCCCAAGCCCAACTATCTAAGACCCAAGCCCATTTAAAAAAAAAAAAAATAGAGGAAAAAAATTGGGAAGAAGACTCCCGATAGGAGTCTTCTTCTCCGGCGAGACCCGGGCGAGATCGAAATCCTAGGACCTCTCGGAGTCCTAGGGTTCTCTATAAAAGGATCCTTCCCTTCCTTGGAGCCGATCATCGGCCCCCTTCCTCTCTCTTTCTCCCTGTTTTTCCCGATCGGCGCCGCGGACACCATTTTGATTTCTCACCGTGATTGCCCGTCGGTGGGGTCGCCGGAGGCCGAGGTGAGTTTCCTTTCTCTTTCCCCTTCCTCCTGTGCATTTGTGCGTGGCTGCCGGCGACGGGAGTCGCCGATTTTTGGTCAGAAAAGAGACCTCTATTTCGATCTCTTTTCTCTTGAATTTTTCGATGCCGGCGATCGCAATCGATCGCCGGCGATGCTCCTCCATAACCGAGGGAGTGGGCCCCCTCCGCCGTCGGCCTCCACCATGGTAGCTGTGGCCTGAACGGCCCAGCACAAGGAGGGGACTGCCGTCCCCTGTTCGGCCTGGAAGGAGCCCGAGAGAAGAAAAAGAAGAAAAAGAGAAAAAGAAAAGAAAAGAAAAGAAAAAGAAGAAAAGAAAAGAAAAGAAAAAAAAAAGAAAAAGAAGAAAAAGAGAAAAAGAAAAGAAAAGAAAAGAAAAAGGAAAGAAAAAGAAGAAAAAGAAGAAAAAGAAAAAGAAAAAGAAAAGAAAAGAAAAGAAAAATAAATAAATAATAAAATAATAAAATAAAATAAATAAAAAAATGATGAGAGAGAGAGTTTCTCTTTCTTCTCTCTCTTCTTTCAGTCTGAACCCTTACTTTCTCTCTCTAAAATTGGACTTTCTCTCTCTACTTTCTTTCTCTAGAATTTTTTGTCTCTAGATTATTTCTCTCTCTTGATGGATTTCTCTCTCTCTAAAGTTATTCCTCTAGGATTAGCATAGTGTAAGGCTTCATTCGATGATTTTGATCGAGTTTAGGGAAGAGTCTGATTTTAAGTGAGGTTTTGATTTGGGATTTGTTTAGATTTAATTTTGAATTAAAATTAATGTAAAAATATAATTTTAGATAATAGGCACAGAAGAATCTTCTAGAAGTTAGTCGATCTGTTCATTCAGTGCTCCGTGAAAGATAAGTAATGAACCATCTTCTCGAGATATTTCATATTTATTCTGAAAATAAATAATTATTCTCTGAAATTATGCATGATTTATGAAATTATGTTTTGAAAGAAAAGTACTTTTGAAATACTATGGTACGTCGATTATGCACACGTTCAGTGAAAAATTATGATATATTATGATACAAAATATTTGATACAGAATCAGATTTATGCTCTCAGCCTAACTATGTTTCGTGGGCCCGCCAATGGGGATTATTCATTGGTACTCAATGGACCCTGCCAGTGGGGGTTGTGCACTGGTGTTTGTGGACCCTGCCAGTGGGGGTTATGCACTGGTATTTTGTGGACCCCGCCAATGGGGGTTAAATGTTGGTCATATTGAGGCTATTGAGTTACGAGTGTTTTGAATCGAATCGGATTTATGATTATATTATATGTGAATATTTGAAAATATTGGATTTATATTAGATCAGCATGAAATATATTTTTATGTTTATTTGCAATATTATTTTTAGAAATTATATAATATCTGGAATATCTAGTTGAGATATTTGTTACTTACTGGGTTGTCTAGCTCATTACCCTTCTTTCTATTTTTCAGATTTAGATAATTAACTTTGAGCGTGGGAAGAAATATTGGGACAGAGCTTTTAGAGGCGAGATTTAGCATTGTCAACTTCATTGAACTTAGATTTATTATTTTATTTTTAGTAAAATTTTATTGGATGTAAGATATTTGTTTTAATTACTTGAATTAAAGTTGAATAAAAATTATTTGAATTTATTCCGCTGTGATGCATTGATATCGTGATGAGATGCCTTGCATGCTTATGGAGAGAGTTCTTCATAAGTATGCGGTGGTTGCCGCGACCTCCCGCTCGTGATCTCGGGCTGGGGGCGTGACAGTATATCTCATCCCGAGCTCCTACCACAAGCGACCCACTCCGAGTTTCCACTACAAACGATCTACTTCAAGTTTCTACCACGAGCGGTCCATGCCGGATTCCCACCGTAAGCCTTCATCCGAGCTTTCGTTGGGATGAACCCCTCCAGCGTCGTCTGACATCCGCTGTCGGTCGACCCCTTGCCGAAGTCTGTGCGAAACCGAACTGCATCTGCGGAAAGCCTCTGACCGAGCTCCTACGGCAAGAGGTCCTCGCCGGCCGTCGTAGCGCCCAAGGCACCCCAATCGGATTTGCAGCATCCGAGCTCCTCTCGGATGGATGGCTACCCCTTTTCACCAGGCACCCCAATCGAACTTCGGCCGACAGGCCTGAACCCCCTGGCAGGCCACGGTAATGGCCACTACTCTGCTCCACTTCCTGCGATGGATCTCGTGCAGCTCCATTACTTTTTGGCAGGCCACAGTAACGGCCACGACTCTGCTCCACTTCCTGCGATGGATCTCGCACGGCTCCATCACTCCCTGGCAGGCCACGGTAATGGCCACTACTCTGCTCCACTTCCTGCGATGGATACCGCACGGCTTCTCCACCCTCTAGCAAGTCGCGACAATGGACGCCACTTCGCTCCCCGCAACAGACTCCACGTGGAAAATCGCAGTGATGGCCATGATTTCACTCCACTACGTTTCATAATAAATTTCTCCTGGCCCCGAACGGCCCACTACCAGACGGTTACAAACGTCGCTATCATCTATTGCACCCTTCGCCTATAAAAAGGGGACCCCATATACGTTATTCTCTAAGCTCTCATTTTCTATCTCAAAACTCTGCTAAATTTTTCATTCGAGCACTCCATTCTTGTTGAGGTAGAGAACTGACTTGAGCATCGGAGGGTCTTGTCGGAGCACCCCCACCTCCGATTTAGACTTCCTTTGCAGGTCCCGACGGCGACCGCGGCTCCCTCGACTCCAGCTTCTCTGACGCAGGCAGATTTTTGCACCAACTGGATTGGCACTAGAGGAAGGGGCTGTGTCTTCGCAGTACCCTTATTCTTAAAGGAGTGCTCAATGGGACCGCCTCCGGTCATCTTTTTCAACGACCTCTCCTCCTTCCCCCACTAGATCTTCGCCCGATGCCTCCCCGCAAAGTATTCGCACGGCGATCCACGGCCTCCACGGCTAGATCTCAGGCTCTGACCTCACCTCCAGTTTCCCAGCCTTCTCCTCCTCCTACGGCAACGGCCGTCGGCATGGGGCGGTCAGACGATCAGCTTCCGATGGATTTCACCAACATCATCTCGAGAGAATCTCGGCAGGGAGCAACTGGCATATTGGCCGTACCTCCCAAGCGACAAAAGATCGAGGAGTCCATAACCTTTACTGAAGAAGATGCTCGGGAGTCCAATTTCCTCATAACGACACAGTTGTAGTTTCTTTGAATATAGCTAATTATGATGTCTGTCGTATTCTTGTCGACAATGAAAGTTCGGTCGATATTTTGTTCTACGACGCCTTCTCAAAAATGTCCATCCTTGACGGCCATTTGGGACCGATTAACTCCCCTCTGGTAGGGTTCACCGGCGATGCTGTCCCGGTAGAGGGGGTAATAACTTTGACTGTGGCTGCGGGTCGATATCCAAGACAATCCAGGGCTCTGGTGAATTTCCTGGTGGTGAAGGCGCCGTCAGCCTACAACGCAATCCTCGGCCGACCTGGCCTCAACGCTCTCCGGGCCGTAGTGTCAACCTACCATTTGAAATTGAAATTCCCTACCAACCAGGGGGTCGGAGAAGTCAGGGGAGACCAAGCCCTGGCCAGACATTGCTACAACATAGCCTTGCAAAGAAGTGACCAATCTGACCTCTGTCCAGTTGATGGGCTAGACGCTCGTGATGATCTCGCTGAGGAAAGGGGTGGCCCAATCGAAGATCTGATTTTGATCCCTTTGAACGATGGGAATGCGGAGCATGTGGTGAAGATCGGCTCCAACCTGGGGGAAGAGGTGCGGACGCATCTCATTGATTTTCTACGAAAGAATGCGAATGTTTTCGCTTGGGTTCCAGCAGACATGCGGGGATTGACACAGAAGTCATGGAACACCGTCTGGCCGTCGATCCAAAGTACTGATCAATGAAAGAAAAAGTTCGAGGCCATGCACCGGAGAGGTAGAAAATGATAGCCGAAGAAGTGGACAAACTCCTGAAAGTCAGATTCATTAGAGAAGTCAATTATCCTGATTGAATTTCCAACATCGTCCTAGTCAAAAAGGCAAATGACAAGTGGAGGATGTGTATAGACTTCAAAAAGCTGAATAAAGCCTGCCCAAAGGAGAGCTACTGTAGGAACCAGATCTAGGGTTTCAGGGTTAGATCTTGAAACTTTTTCAAGATCATACAGCGGAAGACTAAAATAAATCAAAATTTATTTTCTAAAACCAAAGAATCCCTAGATCTAAGATCCTATTACATGATTATTACATAACATTAAATCAAAATTAAAATATATAAATATAGCATGAACTACATGTTGATCATATCAACATGTTTCTATACTACATCTAATGTATGTATTAAACAATAGATCAGATCTATTACCTTGCAAGTTAGACATTCTAACCTCACTGATCCGGGCTTGAGGATGATGTTGCAAGCCACACATACGTCCGGCCTCTAGGAGTCATCCACACGAGCCCACGAATCTCGATCAGAAGTCCTGCTTCAAGAAATCAGCACAGTATGCTAGTACTGCGCTGATCCTTCTTTGATGGTTGATCAGGTGCCTCCTTCTTCTTGATTTAGACTCTTCCAAAGATGAAAAGTAGAAGAAGGAGTTTCATATCTGAGACACTCTCAGGAAACTCAAGATGGAGGGAGGAAAGATATGAAAGCAAATAACCCTAGAAGAAGACCCTCTTCTTCTTCTCGTTTCTCTCTAGACACCCTAACTTGTGTCTTTTATATCTCCACGACCCAAAGGTCTTTCTCTTTTATTTTTAGATGAATAAAAGGTCTCTCAAATCTTTATCTTCTTCAAAAATTTCATGAAGAAACTCATTTTATACAGAGAGATATGATAGAGTCCTTGTCTAGGTCAAATACCTAGTCAAGGCTTATCCAAACATGGCAAGTTAAGGGGCGCCCAACTCTTGAGCACCTCCTCCTTATTTTTGTACATGGATTACCAGAAAAGGGTGCATAGTGTGTATCCTAAAAGCCATGAAAATTCTAAAAAAAAAATTTGGACAAATTCGATGCAAAATTGAAAGAGTTTTGGATTTCTAAAACTCTATCTCATAGAATTCAAAATCCAAACTTATTCCTTTTTGATTTGATCCAAACCACCTTCCATGTAAGAAAGAAGAGAGAAGACCTTTCGTGAACATGGGAGAGACCTGGGAGATGGCTTTTGTTGCACAAAATAAGAGGAGATTGGCATTGAATGAGAGAGAGGGCGTGGGGAAGGCTTATGTGGTGCATGGTGGAATCCTAGTCTTACTAGGATTCTATCTTATGACTTGTTTTAATTTAGTTTCTCAAACCAAATTAAATCAAAATTAGATCAACCCAATTAAAATAGGTCTTAACTCAATTAAGAATCTAATTTAATCAGATTAAATTAGATTTAAATCTAATTTAATTTTCTAATCAAATTAGAAATTAGATTGACCCAAGTCTTAGTTGAACTAGGACTAGTTTTTCCTTGCACTTGGCTTATCCAATAAACTAATTGGACTTGATCCAATCAAGTCCAAAACAAATTTTATTAAATTATATTTAATTAAACTTAATCTCAGTCCATTGGCTTAATCAAATTAAGCCAATTAGCAGTCGAATTGCTAATCGATCCTCCTGCAACACTTGCACTAGGTTAAATGTCAATCGTATTGATCATTTAACCCTAGAATGATTCTTAATCATTGATCAACCATCCGATCGGATCATGAACTCTAATGTGTGTGACCTCATAGGTCCGAACCTAAGCCGATAGCACAAAAATAAATTTCTGTACCAATCGAAGTGACCATCTAGCAATGGTACCCGACGACCGGATAGGTCGAATGTGTAGAACAACATCCTTAGAACCCATGTGGATATAGTTTTCATATAATTCATCTCCTTGACCAAAATGATCATAGGACACCCCAGAGTTCCACTGTCAACTCTAATCAGGTTGTCCACATTGTATTTCAAAATATCAAATCCATCTGATGGATTACCCTGGCCAAGGTTTTGCTAAATTGAAATACAGTGACTCATTCTTCTCCAACTCTTAGAGTGGTCAATCCCATCTCGATCACACTCTGACTTTGCAAGTACTTGACTGTGTCCAGAAGCCTTCCATCTCTGAATTAGAAATTCAGTTAGTCCAGTACCAAAGCACAGTGAGTTGCTTGCAAGTCACTGAGACGATCTCAAGTCTAAGAGACATTTATACCTATATCCCATCAGAGACATTCTCGATAGCAGAATACTCTGGAGTTGGTCACGTTCAATGATGATGTACCAGTACATCTCACCTGTATGCCATACTAGTGTCTCCACACTCTTTGGTTAAGAGGACAACCAACCCATATGGTCTACAGCGACCTATGCTCGATAGAAGCTGTCGTCCTTATTAACAGCCTATCATTTGGTCGTGAACTGTTTTAAGGATTTAATCGATAAATCCTCTCTTCATTGAATCTAAATAGTCCTAAGGACTTCATCATAATAATGGAGTTCATTAGAAGATGAAAGCTTATGATGAAAATACCAAATATATTTTACTTATTAACAAATCAATTACAATACTTGATTGCTCAACCGTCAACAGCTTGACATTGGCTTTTTGGGATACATTTCCCAATAGCTACCCCATGCCTAGAATTGATCAACTGGTGGATGCAACCTCGGGCCATGAGCTCCTTACCTTTATGGATGCATTCTCCGGCTATAATCAAATCAGGATGGCGCCAGAAGATGAAGAAAAGACTGCTTTAATTACTAACCGTGGCCTTTACTGTTACAGGGTCATGCCTTTTGACCTCAAAAATGCAGGTGTGACCTATCAGCGGCTGGTGAACAAAATCTTCAAGGAGCAAATCGGCCGCAATATGGAGGTATGCGTGGATGACATGCTCGTGAAAAGCAAATCTTCCATGAACCATATCGCCGACCTCGAGGAGACCTTCGGCGCCCTCCGAAAATATAAGATGAAGTCGATAAAAGAGGTTCAGCACCTTACAAGGAGGGTAGCAGCCCTGAATCGCTTCGTCGCGAGGTCGGTCGAACGGTGCTTACCCTTCTTCCAAACTCTCAAGCGGCCGAAGAACTTCTGTTGGACCACTGAGTGCCAACAGGCATTCAAAGAGCTAAGGAGCTACCTCGGCTCACCTCCATCGTTGGCGAAGCCCGAGCCTGGAGAAGAGCTATTTTTGTACCTGGCGGTCTCCCCTATGGCTCTCGCAGCAGTCCTTGTCAAGGAAGAAGCAAAGATTCAACGGTCGGTCTACTACATCAGTCGCATGTTGAGAGAGGCCGAAACCAGGTATACTAAATTAGAGAAACTAACTTACGCCCTGTTGATTGCAGTCCGGAGGCTCCGACACTACTTTCAAGGGCACACCGTAAAGTTACTCACCGACTAGCCGATCAAGGCGATTCTGCATCAGGCAGATACCTCCAGGAGGATGGCGAAATGGGCGATCGAGCTCACAGAATTCGACATCAACTATCGACCTAGACTGATGGTAAAAGCCCAGATATTGGCAGATTTTATAGTAGAATGCACTATCTCGAAGGAAGCTGAACCTAAACAGGGTGAAATTGACGACCTTGAGCCCCGACCGAACTCCCCCGAAGAAGAAGCCGACCCCCCTGGTTGCTTTTGGGCCCTCTACGTGGATGGGTCTTCCAACATGTCGGGCGCGGGTGCGGGCCTGATCTTGATCAGTCCGGAAGGAATCATCGCAGAGTATGCTCTGCGCTTTAAGTTCCCCGCAACAAATAATAGAGTGGAATATGAAGCTCTGATCGCAGGGTTGAGGATCGCCAAAGAATTGGGAGTAGATCGGCTCCAAGTTCACAGCGACTCCCAACTAGGAGTGGGACAAGTCAGCAGAAGCTACGAAGCATGGGAGGACAGCATGACTAGGTATCTTGAAAAGGTAAAAGAGCTCGTCCCCACCTTTAGTAGCTTCAACATCAGGCAAATTCCAAGGATGGAAAATACCAGGGCCGATCTTCTCTCCAAGCTAGCTATGCTGGCTCCGGTTGAATTACCCAAGGGTGTTCTCTTTGAAGTTCTGAAGTGCCCAAGTATGGAAGAATTGCGGCCTGTGATGGAAGTGGACCATGAGCCTAGTTGGATCGACCTGCTGGTGGCATATCTCAGAGATGGGGTTCTCCCTCATGATGCAAAAGAAGCTCGAAAGCTCAGAAATCAAGCCTCCCGATACATCCTTTACGAGGACAAGTTGTACAAGAGATCATACTTTCTGCCCCTTTTAAAATGTCTCCGATTTTCGAAAGCTGACTACGCCTTGTGGGAGGTGCATGAAGGAATCTGCGGAAGCCATCTGGGGGCTAGATCCTTATCCCACAAGTTGCTCCGCCAAGGATATTACTGGCCGACAATGCATTGTGACTCAATTAAATACATCAGAAAGTGTGACCGATGTCAGAGATATGCCAACCTCCAGAGACAGCCCGTCGTCGAACTTACACCTTTGAGTGCCCCATGGCCATTTGCGCAATGGGGGATGGATATCCTTGGATCCTTTCCCGTGGCGTCGGGGCAGAGGAAGTTCCTCCTGGTAGCGATTGACTACTTCACCAAGTGGATCGAAGCCGAACCGCTGGCGAAAATCACAGAAGCTAAAGTGCAAGACTTCGTCTGGAAGTCAATCGTTTGCAGATTTGGCCTGCCAAGAACCCTAATTACTGATAATGGGTGGCAATTCACGGGAGCGAGATTCATCGAATTCTATGAAGACCTAAACATCTCCCACAACTTCACATCGGTAGCCCATCCTCAGGCGAACGGCGAAGCTGAAGTGACCAACAGATCCCAGCTGCAAGGGATCAAGACAAGGCTCGAAAGAGCGAAGGAAACTTGGGCAGGCGAACTTTGTCATATGTTGTGGGCGTACCAAACTACCCAAAGGCTGCCCATGGGGGAGACCCCCTTCGCTCTAGCCTTCGGAACAGAGGCCGTTATCCCAATTGAGCTCAAGCTCCCGTCGGCACGAGTCGTGGCATTCAACGAACATCACAATTCGCAAGGTCTTAGAGCCAACCTCGACTTGCTGGAAGAAAAATGGGAGGTAGCTCAAGTTCAGATGGCATCCTACAGATAAAAAGTCGCCCGCTATTACAATTTTGGGTCAAAAATAAAGTCTTTAGAGCAGGAGATCTAGTGCTCCGACGAGCCGCAGTCTCACAACCTCAAGATCGAGAGAAACTTGCCCCAAATTGAGAAGGCCCATACGAGGTCAAAGAAGTAGTCCGGCCCGAAACTTATTACCTCAAGGAGCTTGGAGGAGCAGACCTCCCGCAACCATGGAGCTCGAAAAACTTATGAATGTATTACCGATAACTTTATTTTAAATAAAAGTTTCATATCTACATGTCTTCTCTCTTGGCACGAGCCTATATTGACAGGTCAGTCAAAACAAACCGCATCGAGAGTGGGAGGAGAACTTCGTCTCGACACAATCGAAGGTCCGGTTCTCCTTAGATCGGATGGGGGGAGAGGCCCTGCAACACCCGTATGTGCCCCCACAGCCCTGTTAGGGACAGGAGGAGAACCTCGCCCTAACTTGAGCAAAATCGAAGGCCCGATTCTCCCTAGACCGGATGGGGGGAGAGGCCCTACAGTGCCCATACGCACCCCCACAGCCATGTTAGGGATAGGAGGAGGACCTCGCCCTAACATGAGCAAGGTCGAAGGCCCGGTTACCCTTAGACCCGATGGAGGGAGAGGCCAAACAGCGCCCATATGCGTCCCCACAGCCATGTTAGGGACAGGAGGAGAACCTCGCCCTAACATGAGCAAAGTCGAAGGCCCGGTTACCCTTAGACCGGATGGAGGGAGAGGCCCTGCAATGCCCGTATGCGCCCCCATAGCCATGTTAGGGACAGGAGGAGAACCTCGCCCTAACATGAGCAAAGTCGAAGGCCCGGCTACTCTGGAACCAGATGGGAGGAGAGGCCCCGCAATGCCCATATGTGCCCCCATAGCCTGGTTAGAGACAAGAGGAGGACCTCATCCTAACCTGAGCTAAAACCAATTACGTCATAAATAAGGGAAGAACCTCGTCCTGTAACCAATTATGGTCCGGTCATTCAAGACCAGATAAGAAGAAGGGAACCTTCCCAGCGACCCCTTCACGCTCCCGCGACCCCACCAAGAGCAGAGGGAAAACCCTCACTCGAAAAAAGCAAAAGGAAAAAGGGAAGGGGAGTTAAAAAAAAAAGTGACAAACTGCATCAGCGACGAATAGAAAATAAATTGCATCAAAGATGCAGGGAACCTCGTCTCAGCAAGGGTTGGGGTTCCTATAAAAATCTTCGGCCTTCAAGAAAGCTCTCAGCACAGGCCAGAGATAAGGCGACCTCCTTAAGGCGACGAGAAGCCCAAAACTCCGAGCTCGAACTCTAAAAGGAGGCATCAAATCCGACTAGTCCCGAGCAAATCAGTGGCCATAAACGAAAGGATGGATCAATACGACGGCAATCAGGTACCTCCGAACGACATCGATATCAAGCAAGGTAAAAGCCGAAAGGAGCTCGGCAAGCAGCAATTTAACATGCGAGTAAGAAAAGGTAATGGAAAATTCTCCCCCCATTAATTAAGTATACATTACAGAGCCCTTGAAGCTGAAGAAGAAAGACGACAAGAAAAGTGAGCTGTCGCAGCAACGACCAAGAACCTCCAGACAACATCGGCATCAAAAAAAAAAAAGAGAAAGAAAAGAAGAGAGGAAGAAGACGAAAAGGAAAAGAGGAGGGGAATACAGCAATAACAATAGTGAATGAAAGAAGTTCGGCCAGCGACAATTTGATGCAAGGTGCGGACAAGGTAATAAAATCTGTAGGAACCAGATCTAGGGTTTCAGGGTTAGATCTTGAAACTTTTTCAAGATCATACAGCGGAAGACTAAAATAAATCAAAATTTATTTTTTAAGATAAGAAAATCCCTAGATCTAAGATCCTATTACATGATTATTACATAGCATTAAATCAAAAATTAAAATATATATAAATATAGTATGAACTATATGTTGATCATATCAACATGTTTCTATACTAGCTACATCTAATGTATGTATTAAATAATAGATCAGATCTATTACCTTGCAAGTTAGATGCTCTAACCTTGCTGATCCGGGCTTAAGGATGATGTTGCAAGCCGCACACGTGTCCGGCCTCTAGTAGTCGTACACACGAGCCCACGAATCTCGATCAGAAGTCCTGCTTCAGGAAATCAGCACAGTATGCTAGTACTGCACTGATCCTTCTTTGATGGTTGATCAGGTGCCTCCTTCTTCTTGATTTGGACTCTTCTAAAGATGGAAAGTAGAAGGAGGAGTTTCAGATCTGAGACACTCTCAGGAAACTCAATATGGAAGGAGGAAAGATATGAAATAAAAACCCTAGAAGAAGACCCTCTTCTTCTTCACGTTTTTCTCTCTAGGCACCCAAACTTGTGTCTTTTATATCTCCACGACCCAAAGGTATTTCTCTCTGATTTTTGGATGGAAGAAAGGGCTCTCAAGAAACTATCTCTCCTTAAAATTTTATAAAGAAACTCATCTTATATAGAGAGATATGATAGAGTCCTTGTCTAGGTCAAACACCTAGTCAAGGCTTATCCAAACATGGCAAGTTAAGGGACGCCCAACTCTTGAGCACCTCCTCCATATTTTTGTGCATGGATCACCAGAAAAGGGTGTACAATATAAACCCTAAAAGCCACAAAAATTCCAAAAAAAATTTGGATTAATTCGGTGCAAAATTGAAAGAGTTTTGGATTTCTAAAACTCTATCTCATAGAATTCGAAATCCAAACTTATTCCTTTTAGATTTGATCCAAATCACCTTCCATGTAAGAAAGAAGAGAGGAGACCTTTTGTGAACGTGGGAGAGATCTGGGAGAGGGCTTTTGTCACACAAAATAAGTGGAGATTGGCGTTGAATAAGAGAGAGGGCGTGGAGAAGGTTTATGTGGCGCAAGGTGGAATCCTAGTCCTACTAGGATTCTGTCTCATAACTTGTTTTAATTTGGTTTCCCAAACCAAATCAAATCAAAATTAGATCAACCCAATTAAAATAGGTCTTAACCCAATTAAGAACCTAATTTAATCAGATTTAAATTAGATTTAAATCTGATTTAATTTTCTAATCAAATTAGAAATTAGATTGACCCAAGTCCTAGTTGAACTAGGACTAGTCTTTCCTTGCACTTGGCTTATCCAATAAACCAATTGGACTTGATCCAATCAAGCCCAAACCAAATCTAATTAAATTATATTTAATTAGACTTAATCTCAGCCCATTGGCTTAATCAAATTAAGCCAATTAGCAATCAAATTGCTAATCGATCCTCCTGCAACACTTGCACTGGGTTAAATGTCAATCGTATTGATTATTTAACCCTATAATGATTCTTAATCGTTGATCAACCATCCGATCGGATCATGAACTCTAATGTGTGTGACCTCATAGGTCCGAACCTAAGCCGGTAGCATAGAAACAAATTCTTATACCAATCAAAGTGACCATCTAGCAATGGTACCCGACGTCCGGATAGGTCGAATGTGTAGAACAACATCCTTAGAACCCATGCGGATATAGTTTTCATATAATTCATCCCCTTGACCAAAATGATCATAGGACACCCCAGAGCTCAACTGTCAACTCTGATCAGGTTGTCCACATTGTATTTCAAAATATCAAATCCATCTGATGGATTACCCTGGCCAAGGTTTTGCTAAATTGAAATACAGCGACTCATTCTTCTCCAACTCTTGGAGTGGTCAATCCCATCTCGATCACACTCTGACTTCGCAAGTACTTGACTGTGCCCAGAAGCCTTCCGTCCCTGAATTAGAAATTCAGTTAGTCCAGTACCAAAGCACAGTGAGTTGCTTGCAAGTCACTGAGGCGATCTCAGGTCTAAGGGACACTTATACCTATATCCCATCAGAGACATTCTCGACAGCAGAATGCTCTGGAGTTGGTCACGTTCAATGATGATGTACCCTTACATCTCACCTGTATGCCATACCAGTGTCTCCACACTCCTTGGTTAAGAGGACAACCAACCCATATGGCCTACAGCGACCTATGCTCGATAGAAGCTGTCGTCCTTATTAACAGCCTATCATTTGGTCGTGAACAGTTTTAAGGACTAATCGATAAATCCTCTCTTTATCGAACTTAAATAGTCCTAAGGACTTCATCATAACAACGGAGTTCATTAGAAGATGAAAGCTTATGATGAAAATGCCAAATATATTTTATTTATTAACAAATCAATTACAATACTTGGTTGCTCAACCGTCAACAGCTTGACGATTGGCTTTTTGGGACACATTTCCCAACAACTCCCACTTGTCCTAAAGCCACTCGACACAGTATCTAATATCCATCTTTGACTTATGGTTGTCGAACTCCTTTATTGCCAGGGCTTTAGTGAAGGGGTCGGCTAGGTTCGCTTTTCCGTCGATCTTCTGAAGGTCGACATCATCTCGATCCATGATCTCTCAGACCAGGTGGAAGCGGTGCAAGATGTGCTTTGTCCGCTAATGTGCTTTGGGTTCCTTCACCTGAGCTATGGCACCAGTGCTGTCGCAGTAGAGCAGGACTGGACCATCGAGGGAGGGTGCTACTCCGAGCTCGTTGATGAATTTCCTCAGCCACACAGCTTCCTTCGCGGTATCTGATGCTGCGATATACTCCGCTTCACAAACAGAGTCTGCCACAGTATGCTGCTTGAAACTCTTCCAGCAGATAGCTCCACCATTCAGAGTAAAGATATAACCCGACACGCTCCTGCTGTCATCATGGTCAGATTGGAAGCTGGAGTCTGTGAACCCCACAAGTTTCAGATCTGACTCGCCGTAAATCAACCATTGGTCCTTAGTATTTCTCAAATACTTAAGGATGGCTTTAACCACTTTCCAGTGGTTTTCTCTAGGATCAGATTGGTATCTTCTCACTACTCCTAGTGAGTATGCCACATCTGGTCTTGTACATGTCATGGCGTACATGATAGATCCCACGACTGAAGCATATGGGACTCTACTCATACGCTCTCTCTCTTTAGGAGTTGTCGGACAATCCTTCTTAGAGAGAGAAATTCCTTGGCCTATCGGTAGATAGCCCTTCTTGGAATTCTCCATGCTGAACCTCTTCAGCACAGTATCTATGTACATGGACTGGGATAACCTATGCATCCTTTTAGATCTATCCCTATAGATCTTCATCCCTAGGATGTAGGATGCTTCACCCAAGTCCTTC
>NC_026000.2:111561754-111593085 GCF_000442705.2 Elaeis guineensis | reverse complement strand
GGCATGATCTCCTTCCCAACCCCATATGAATTTTTTTGATCGAGCTTAATCTTTTCTTCAGAGGTATTTGTGCTACCGAACTATCCACCGACCACATCTTTAGTCTTAAGGCTAGTAGTATAGAGACCATATGCAAGTTGGAGAGAAGATTTTCTCCTAGCTTCTTCGACTTCATGGAGCACCTCGTGATTATCTGATGTATGAAGCTAGGGGGAGGACCAGTGCAGTGCAGGTGGATGTATCCATTTGAAAGATGCATGCACAATCTCAAGAAGAAAGTAAAAAATAAGGTCAGAATCGAAGGTTCTATATGGAGGCTTATATAATTGAAAAATTTATAATTTCAGCTGACACTACTTTAATCCTAGTGTGCAGATAAAGCTAATTCAAGTGGATCAAAATGATGATGGTGGTAAAGAGGGATCAGAGTAGGAGATCTCAATATTTATCTATCCCACTCTTGAATTTGAGCATGAAGTTCGTCGGATATTAACTGATACTGAAAATTCAACATGTAGAGATATATGTTTTACTAAACTATGAGGAGGTTGACCCATATATTGAGTAAGTATCCATTATAATCCGAACTCTTCAATCACCTATGATATTATACTTATCTTATACATGTATAGGCAATATGATGAGATACTGAGATGGGACAATCCGAGGATAAGTGAGAAAAAAATTTTCACTCAGTGCTCATAGAACTTTATAGATTAGTTCCACCAATTGATAAGCAACCATTGTCATTTCATATATTTTAATTTCTCTCAATTTATTCTTTTTATAATATACAGATCATGCAAGGGGGCGAATTCATACCTAGGAAGCTAAGACCATTAGGTTATAGGTCAATAAATATGTGACATGTTGTAATGGCTGTAACGTAAATGGTTTTAAATTTTACATCCAGCAATATAGATATCATAAGAGCATAATGAACAATAGTGTGTGCATAAAAGATAGCTTAGTGGGAAGAGAGAGAGTGACTACTATGGAATCCTCGAAGAAGTGATTAAGTTGACCTACATCGGAGATAATAGTATTATTTTATTTAAGTACCGATGGTTGATAACGATAATTGTATAAGGTTGATCCACTGTATGAGCTTATTGAAATCAAATATGGATCAAAAATATTTATCAACGAGCCCTTTGTGCAAACTCAACAAGTTATTTAAGTGTATTATACTCCTATTCCATCAAAAGAGAGAGAAAAGAAAGATTGGTGGGCTATATACAAATTAAATCTCAAGCCATTCATTACGAGCTCGAAGAGAAGAAGAAGAGTCTTATTTACTAGAATACTTTCATGAGGATGAAACATTAGGAGTTCATCAGTTTTTAATAGATACAAAGTTGGATGCTCCAAAAATTTTTCTACATGATGGCCAACATGAGGAGATAGATCATACTGAGTTTGTTTCAAGGACAATCTTATCCAAGAAGTTGAAGAACAGAAAGAAGAGAAAAAAGAGAAAGTAGTGAAAGAAGAGGAAGAATCAGAAGGAGAATCCGAAAGATATCCAACATCTGAAGAGGTCAATGAGTAGTGGTAAGTATATCAAACTTTCATTATATCTTTCTATTTAGATTTCTAACATTGAATAAACCTTCAGATTTAGTGGAATCAATCTCAGGATGCAAGGAGTCGACCCCTACACTGAAACAGGCTAGAAAGAAGAATATTTTAAGTTTCAGGAAGGAAGGAGTCAATTTCAAGGATAAAAGAATCGACTTTGGCATGTTGGAGAAGATTGGCATGCAGATGTAGTCGATCATAGGACAGATAGAGTCAACCTCTGAATAATTGAAGTCGATCCCTGAGCAAATGGAGTCGATGCCTGAGGAATTGGAGTTGACCCCAAGCTTGAGGATAGCATAACGGCTAGTTTTCTTTGTCTTTGTGGTGTGCTTGTTTTATTTGCTTTTCATACTTGGCATGCATTATTTCAATTTTTGCATTGCTTGCCATAATTATATAATTAATCTATAAATCTATTTATTTTTATTTTTAGAGATTATGGGATGATTAGTTCTAGAGAATGGAGCTGTGCTCGTCGAGAAGAGAGCTCCAGAGGATAGAGCTCTCAAGGAGATAGCTCTTATAGGGCCAGCTTATACAGTTCTGTAGCACCACACTACTCGATAAACTCTAACACTTAAAAAAAAAATTAGATTATTTTATCTTTTATTATCTAATATAATATTCTTTATGATGCTTTGCTACTCTTAGGTTTGGACGACGTGGGGTCACCATTGACCCCATAGTTACATAAAGCAATGGCCAGCTTTCAGTCTTAGCACCATGGTAGAGGATCCGTCTGGCTCACAGCACCTCCGACTCGATTGGAGGATAGAGAGCTCATTCATACTTAGAGCCGCTCATAAGTACTAGATCTTCAAGGAATATGTTTAAAGTTTAGTCATTTTAGAATCAATATTTATTATTCAAAATCAATTTTTCAAGACATTTAGGGAGCCTGGGGTGTCCCATGTGGATATTGGGATCATCTGATGATTGATGCCAGGATCGATGAATGAGTTCTCCAGTTGGCTGTCGGAGACTTGTAATGCCGCATGGGAGATATTTTTGAGAAGTCAAAGGTGTTTAATTTTTAAATTCATAGTATGTTTGTATTCTATTTATTAATACAGGTTGCATCTAATTGCAAGAATACTACCAATTAGAGACTTCTCAAGATGAGGAGGCTGGCTGTCAGACCTTCAAGAAGGTTGCCACATGTAGGCTTTGGGATGAGCTATAGAACTTTAGGTAGTTCACCATTAAGTTCTCCAGTTCTGAGTCATCATCGGACTGAAAATCTTTCATGGATTACTAGATGTAAGGAGAAATCTGGGAGACCCTCTGTGACCAGTAGAGTAGTGAGGACTACTTTGATAGATGATAAAGAGCCCGACAGAATTGAACCACCCAGTAGGATCCGATTAAATACACCGACAGCTCTGTTGGCACACATATTATAGTAGATAGATTGATAAAAATTTTAAACTTATATTAATCTCATATTTAGTTGATCATATGTATGTTTTTATTAACTTAATTTTATTATTTACTTATTGTAGATGCAGTAGTTGGGTCATGTACCAAGGCAGCTGCAGTTGTGGGAGGTCACACACCAGTCTAGAAGGATCGATGATTACTTAGATTTTAGGTCCAGACAGATCGTGGTAACTTAAAAATATTATTTATAAAATTTTTATATATACTGATATATATAATAGTACTAATAAATTTTTAAACTGTATAGATGGATTATGCGGAGTACGTCGTAGCAGGGCATGGCAGGATTCATCCTCTCAGCCCCTTCTTGACCTTAAAAGATGGCTCAAGGCCATCGGAGGGGTAAGTAGGAGCCGAATTATAGGGTTCAGGCATAGCTTCGATCCTCCAATAGCTCGTTGATCTTTGACATCCTCCTCTCAGGCCTCAACGACCTAAATATGGGGTGATTCACATGTCGAGGAGGCCATACAAAGACTTTTTTGCCAGTGACCTCAGAACTTTTGGGATGCCATTCGCAAGATGGTTATTGAGATATTCTGTGATCTGCATCTATATGATCAGCTGAGCTCGTTGTTACAGCCATTACAGTAGGTAAGTCAAATAGTATTAATAAATTTTTTTACTTGTTTTAAATTTTTTTATTTAGAAGCTTCACATAGTTAGGCTTGAGTTAGAGGAAAGGGATATAGAGGTCAAAAATTAATCTATCCATTCGATGGATAAGCCAGAGCTATAGATATGTCTGTATCATCGAATGAAATGTGTAAGAATAATCTATTCAAGAATCGAAGAAGTATATCAAAATATACCTCTTCGTGTCAATTTAGGCTTCAAGTGAGAGGAAGAGGATATCCAGGGGTCAAAATTTAATCTAACCATCCGATGGATGGGCCAGAGATGTCTATATCTCTATATCATTGAATAAAATATATAAAAATAATCCATTTGAGAATTAAAGGAGAATATCAAAATATACTCTTTCATATCAGTTTAGGCTTCAAGTAGGAGGGAGGATGTATCTAGGAGGTCAAAATTTAATCTAACCATCCGATGGACTGGTCAGAGGTGTCTATAACTCCATATCATCGAATAAAATATATAAAAATAATTCATTCAAGAATCAGAGGAGGTTATTAAAATATATCTCTCCGTAAAGATTTAGACTTGAGATGCATCAATTACTTTAGTTTTACAGTTTTAATTAATTTAATTCTAAAGTTATTAATAATATTTTATTTTTTTTCATTACAAGATATTAGGACATCCGACTCTCATCCACCTACTATTGCAGATGACGTACTTGAGCAGGAGGAGGATCTTCATGGATTATTTTTAGTTTTGATGTAATATATTTAATTTTAATATTTAAAGAATGTTATCTTATAGAATTGGATAATTCATACTTTTTATATAATATTAATTTTTTATTTATATTGATGATAGTTAATGGTTAGTTGTTATAGTATCTGTAAATATATGTTGGTTGTTAATTTAATTATAGCAAATTTTAGTAAATATATTTACTGAATTTTTTTAAAAAACTTATTATTAGCGATGGCTGAATCCATCACTAATTATTAGCGATGGCTATAGCTTATTAGCGAGGGATTACAGTAGTCGCTAATATATTTTTAAATTTTTTTAATTTAAATTAAAAATAATCTAAAAATTATTATAAGCGACAGACTTACTATCACTAATTATTGTCACTAATACTTTATTAGCGACGGTTTTTTCCACCATCACTCATAATGACCTTCAACGTTCAACTTTTTTTGATGGTTTATTGACGACAACTTTTAATCACTAATAGTATTAGCGATGGCTTTTCGACCATTAGCAATGACATTTAGCCATCGCTAATAATTAATTTTCTTATAGTGTTTAGAGCAATCTCAAGGTTTTGTTGTCAAGGAGAAAGAGAACTTGGTTTGCAAACTCAAGAAGAGCTTGTTTGGCTTGAAATAAACCCCTCACCAATGGTATAAGAAATTTGATGCTTTTATGATGAGCCATGGGTATAAGAGGATAACTACTGATCATTGTGTCTTTGTTAAAAGATTTGAGGATGATGACTTTATTATTCTTTTACTCTATGTTGATGGTATGCTTATAATTGACAAGAATGTTTGAAAAATTTATAAGTTAAAAAATGATTTAAGCAAGTCTTTTGACATGAAAGATTTGGGATCAGTAAAGAAAATCTTTGGGCATGAAAATTAAGTGTGATAGAGAAGCAAGAAAATTGTGGCTATCATAAACAAAGTATATTGAATAGATATTTGACAAGTTTAATATGAAAAATGCTAAATCGATAGGAACACTACTTGTGAGCCATTTCAAGTTAAGTTTAAAGCAAAATTTTTTAATTGAGATAGAACGAAATGAGATGAAAAATATTCTTTATTTTTTCCGCCATAAGGAGCGTGATGTATGTCATGATTTGTACAAGATCGGATATAGCATATGCGGTTGGTGTTGTAACTAGATTCCTTGCAAATTTAAGTAAAGTACATTGAATAGGCAGTGAAGTGGATAATGAGATGCTTAAAAGGTACATCTGATTTATATTTATGCTTTGGTGGCACAAAATCACTCTTGGTGGGCTTTGGTGGCACAAAACTACTTTGGGTGGGCTATACAGATTTGGATATAGCCGATGGCAATAGGAGATCTACTTTGGGCTACTTATTCACTTTTGGAAGGGGAGCTGTATCATAACAATCTAAGTTTCAAAAGTGTACTGCTCTTTCCACCACTGAAGCGAAGTATATAGCCATCACTGAAGCTTACAAAGAAATATTGTGGTTCATGAGTTTTTTGTGGGAATTGGACTTGGAGAGCAAGATGGATATGTGATACATTGTGATAATCAAAGTGCTATTGATCTTAGTAAGTATGTAACTTATCATACTAGAATAAAACATATTGATATTCGCAACCATTGGATCTGAGATATCTGTAAGAAGTAATGGACAAAGACTATGAAGATCTGAACAGACCGCAATCCATTAGACATGATGACTAAGCCCCTTACAAAGGAGAAGTAAGAAGTCTGTAGGGACTTGGTAGGTGTATGGTGAGCACGGGCACTCGGACATGAGATTCGCTAAGCAATGGAAGTCCTCCTTATGGATTTAGAGGAGGAGACTGTTGAGCTTACTACTTATATTTTGGGCTAGCTCCATATGGAGTGGCCCACACCATACTAATAGGTATTGTGTATAGGCCTTGTTTATGGACATATATTTTTTAGATGGTAGTCTATATAAGAAGAAAAGAAAAGAGGAGAAAAATAGAGAAGAGGTAAAGTTTTTAGTTTCTACACACAACAAGGTTTCTTATAAAAATACTTCTAATAAAATTGCATATATAATTATTAAATTTATTCTAATATTTTTTCAAATTTCTTCAACAAGGAGCTTTTTGCAAAAAGATTAAGATGGAGATGACATTATGTAAAAGGCTATGTGATTATAGTCATTATATAAAAACTAATTAGAGATGACAATACTATCTTAGTATTAAAAAATTATTTTATATTAAAAGATATATTTATAAATTTGATAATATTTTTATATAGATTTATCTCCAATCAAATATAATTTTTAATATCATTTTTTGAAATAATATTTTTATCAACAAAATATAACAAAAATTATTTTCTTCTATAATAATTATTTTAGATAAATAAATAATTTTTAAAAATTATTAATTATTTACGTAATATGATATATCCTAATCAAATGGATCCTAAATGTAAAGTCTCATGGACTTTGATGAAAATCCCATTTCTTGTCCTTTCTAGTGGATATAGGGGGTTTTTCTGAAATTTAAAGATGCATTTGGTTACACTTTTTGATTTTTAATTTTTAAAAAATATTTTTTATTTTTTTAATTTTTGCTATTGAGTAAAAATAAAAAGTAAAAAGTATATTTAGTAACTACGTTGCTATAAAGAAAAAAGTAACATTTGAGAACGGCAGGTAGAAGCTTGACAAGAGAGAATGGTTCAGGAAGGAAGGAAGAAGGGAGTGAGAAGATAAAGAGCTTGACGAGAGAGAAAGATTCGGACTCTTTATTTTTTGATTTGATGTTTTAGATGTGTGGAAGTAAAAAATAATAGAAAAGTAATTTTTGAAAAGTAAAAATTTTTGCTTTATATATAAAGTAATTATTTTAATTATTTTAATTTTAATTTTTTATTTTTTATAATATTATTAAATATTATTTTTTAATTTTTATTTTTTAAAAATTAAAAAATAAAAAAAAATTAATGACTGACTAACCAAACGCACCCTAAATTAATCCGCACACCATTTTGTATTCAGGGGGTGGTTTGGAGCTTGGCGCTCGACGGCATCTTTCCAACGGACCAACCGTGATCCCTTCCTTTCTCCCACGTCTATCTCACCCATCGGTCTCTTGCCCAATAAATGTAGCCGCCAGGGGAGGGGGGCCGTGGTGGTCTCGCCATCTGAGTCCCCTCGCTCGCGCTATAAATGTAGCGGCCGTTCTTGACCACGCCACTAGGGCACGCTCCACTGTTGCCCCTCTTTTGCTTTCCCTTTGCCATCTACGCCCTCCCCTCTCTCAAGATCTCTCCCCACCCCTCCCCTCGCCACTAGCTCTTCCAATCGAGGTACAGATTTCTTCCTTCGAGATCCTTTCTCTTCTAGATTTCTTGTATCTGATAAAGGTCGATCGATTCCCCTTCTTTTCGTTTCTTTTTTCCCTCGTGTCGATTTCTTCATGTTCCTTTTCTCGATGCTCTTTTCCTTGCTGTTTAGATTTTGGTATTGTAGAATATATTGAATTTCTGTTCATTTTCCTTGGGATCATTTTTTTAATATAAAAAAGTGATTTTTCTGATCGCCTGGACACTCTGGTTTGATGAGTATATTAACATATTGGCGGGTATTTTTAATTTGTGCGTTATGGCTATTGAAATTCAAACTTCATGTTTAATCTAACCATCTCGTAATTTTTTTTTTCTTTTGGTGTTCGATTATACTAGCGTCGCTAACGATTTATTTATGTGGAAAAGGTGAAACTAGTTTTGATGGTTACAGGCCTGTCCCAGATCAACAAATGAGTAGATATATGCATATTTGTATATGTACACACACATGCATGCATATATGTGTGTGTCTGATTATTGATCTAGAGTCTTGCAATTTTCATTTGTGAAAATTGACGATGTTGATGATTTGGCGTTGTTGAATCATAAACTGTTATATTGGTCTTCCTTTTCAACCTACTGCTCTGATGAGTTTAATTAGATAATAACATAGGGAAAAAAGATGATTGTGGAACTTTCTTCTTTTTTTTTCTGGTTTAGTGGTAGTATCTGACTTGAGACAAATTTTTAAAAATTAGACGTTTGGGCTAAGGCTATTTGAAAAAGTAGTAAAAAGATCAAACTTTTGACTATGGTACTCAGATTAGTTTTGTCTTGGATATGACATGAGAAGGGTACATTAATTTGTTAGCGGTTCCTAGATGGACTTGGTTACAATGGTGAGGACACTGATGGTGTTGAGACCAGATTATTCTCTAAAATTAAATACTTTACCGTTGAATTGTCCATATCTAAAATTTCATTCTTGTTTGACACTTAACAATGTTTTATACAGTATGTACGAAATGGTGATTGAGCTTGGAGTATGACAGTTCATGTGACAATATCTTTTGTCCTTTTAGTTTTGTAAGCTTTCTATTTTTTTTTAAAAAAATAATCTTTACATATTTTATATCAATAGCCTTCCTATGGAATTTTCTCACAATCATTCATGATATTTATTTGTGAGGCCTGAAAAGCAGCATTATATCCCAACCTATGGCCAGAGGCCTAGAATCAAGGGTCATACTCTTTTTCTTCCCCTCCAATAATGGAGCTTCGAGTGAAGGGTAAGGAGATACATGCTTGCCCTTCTCATAAAGCTCCAAAAAGTAAATATGCCTTCTCATGGGAGCAAAATGTGGACCTCCATTTTGTTTCTCTATGAGATTCATGTGGCATATATTATTCTTTTGTCATACATTTGGCTTTTGTCAGTACTCAAATTTGATGCAAGTACCATGATATGATCGTGTCTCTCATTTGCCGATTTAAGTAGCATTACTACCAATGTAATGGAAAAATTAGAAAATCTTTCCAGTTAATCTGGGGAATAAATATTGCATACTCCAGGGGTTTCAGAGGCAAAATTATCCTGACATATTTATTGTTTCCTTATTAGGGACATGCATGGTGGAGCCTTAGCTTATTGTTCCTAAAACTATACAGATAATAAGCTATCCTCCAAATCTCCTGTCAAGAAGGCTTTAATTTCTTAGCCCTTGGCAACAACATGATTGGTGTGTTTGACATAAACATAGTTGCTAATTCATTTTATGCTTAATAAATTTCTGCTAGATTATTGGCTATAATTGGACATATAGTTTATTTATGTTTTAAGATTATATGTTGTATTACGTCCATCTATCTTTATCTTTTATTATATTATACAAAGTCTTGCATTTTCAAGCATCTTCTTTACTCATGCATGTGATATGCTGAATTTGGTAGAATTACATAGAAATTCAGATGTAACACTGTTTCTAAAACTTTTAAGATCATCTGTTAAATGTGCTGAACGTCCTTAAAATTAGTGCTAAATTGAGTCCTCGTGAACAAGTTGCACCCACTGATCCCAAATCAGATTAGTAACTGTGTATCAGATAGACTTCATGGATGAAATGGTTAGATAATTATTATTGATAAAGATCTTTGGCCCTTTTGTTTGTTAGAATCTTCAGGTGACGCAATGTCAACTGTTACATTCCCCACTGCCTGCATGGCCAAAAGCAGCATCAGAAGCCAGGGCCCTGCCATACTGATGAAGAGCCCTTTGTCGCTGAGCTCCGTAAAGAGCATCTCGAAAGCTTCCAGTCTGAAAGTATCCAACTGCTTCAGGGCATCTGCCATGGCTGTCTACAAGGTGAAGCTCATTGGGCCAGAGGGGCAGGAGCACGAATTTGAAGCTCCAGATGACACTTACATTCTGGATGCAGCTGAGACCGCAGGAGTGGAGTTGCCTTACTCATGCAGGGCTGGGGCATGCTCCACTTGTGCTGGACGCCTGGAATCTGGTACAGTTGACCAGTCGGATGGATCCTTCCTCGATGATGCACAGATGGGAAAGGGGTATGTCCTGACATGTGTCTCCTACCCAAGGTCAGACTGTGTTATTCACACTCACAAGGAAAGTGAGCTTTATTGATTGCTACAGATATGCTTGGGGTAATGTTCGAAATGTATCGGGACTGACATGTTTCTGGATTAAGATTTCATGGTCTAGAAGCTTCTGTTGTTGCTGAAAAAGGTTCTTGGACTTTCTTAGTCTGAGTTGTAGTGCTGCTAGCTGTTTAGAATTTTATATTCAATATCAAACTTTTTCTCCTAACTGATCTAAGTGTGGTTATTGTGGAGCATGTCAAGTATGTGATAACACCCAAGTAAAAAGGGTCATGGCTGTGTGACATCTATGTCTTAGAAATTTGTGAATTTTATCAGCAGAACAAAATCAAATAGATAATTATGGTATGCTGAAGTTTTCTAATTTTTTGTTCCTAAACTAAATCAGGGCATGCAGAAATTCAAGATAGAGGTATGGCTTGTACTTGTAGCCGTGGCACTCTTAATTAGGTTGGGGTTGCCTCTGGGCTTAATCACGTCAGGTGACCATTCTTTTCCATAAATGTTCTTTGCATGTGCACATGACCTTTCCTATGTTTCTGCCCATGAATTGTCAGGTTTATTTTTTTTTTGTCTGTTTCTCTTAATGGAATTATAATGGAGGAGAACCCTCTTCCATCTTGCATGGCTTTTCAGAGCTGGTTTAAAATTCTGGTGGATCAATTGAGGTCTCACCTTCTATGGTTTTGGGCTATGTTTTGGATTTCTGTGTAAATGCAATCAAGATGGATGTTGAAAGCCTCAAATGCTTGCTTTTTCAGAGGATTATTTCATACCGAACTTTCAAGTAGTTTTTTTTTGGGTTCATCAACTTTCAAGTAGGTTCAAGACATTTCTTTTATACCAACAACTTGCATCAAGTTTCTGAGAGCTTCCAAAAGAGACTGGAAGTATGGTAAATAATCCTTCCACTCAGTTGATTTGAACTTCTTTTTATGGGTCAGATTGATTTTAATTTTCATCCTATGGATGTGTCATTCATTTGGTATTATATGAGACTCCTTATATGATTGAACTTATTGAATGTGATGCTCTCGTTCAAACTTGTAGTGATAGCAAGTCTCGAAACTAAGTTTTATAGACAGGTTACTTTTGGAGAGTTCAAGGCTCATTTGGTCTAGCGTTTTATTTTCTGTTTTTGTTATGAAAAATCCAGAAGATTAAACTAGATTGAACTGGCATGTATGATCCCACCTTTTATTTTCTAAATTTTCCATAAAACCTTTAGAGCTAGTGAAAAATGTAAAGTTTTATTGCTTGCAAACTAAAATGAAAATAAAAGCAAGGATCAGAAGAAGTATCATTCGAATACTATTTCTAACATCAACCTCCGTGTGGTATTTCACTTCCAGGGAGATATAAACACAAAACAACAATGCCGAACAGGCTGTTAGGTATCAGTGGTCAGATATGAAAGTAACTCAAATCTTATTTAAACTTCAGAAGAAACATGATTTGTTTGATGTATGCAATGGAATAACTGATATTCTCTAGCCTTAAGCTTAGGTAACGTATTAACTGGGGCAACCAGCTTAGTGTCTTAAGAGAAATAATGCGAGAAGGTGAAGTACTGGGAATGTACCCAAGAATGAATGTTTGTTTTCTATCACCCATATTATTCCCTTCTAATGGGTGTTGGCGTGGGCGAGTTTTTTTCCATTCCCCCCTTTTCCTACCACCCCCAACACCCCCCCCCCCCCCCCCCCCCCTCCTGTAGCATGGTTGTTTATCAGCTTAGTCTAAAAAACCAAGTTCTAGTTCGGGTGATACCTTTTTCTTGGAGTAATATTTACCACCTATGTAATACCAAAAATAAAGTATATTAACTATTAAACCAGAAATGGTAGTTAACAATAACAAATAACTATATTTGTTGATTTTATCATCAATCTCAAAACAACAACAACATAAAAAAAGCCATCACAAATATTTTGGCTATAAATTCTTTCATTTACATAAGAAATGAAAAATAACTATTTTGAAATAAATAAAGAAAATATAATTCAATATTTATATTTTTTTCTTATAATGATTGTCACTAAAAAATTATAGGAACACTTTATCAATTTTAGCTTAGTTTTACTTACACTTTCTCTACTTTAAAAAATATCAACTTGCTCTTCAAATATTTGAAATGTTCTAAAGTAATCATACTGTTAATCTCCGTTAACAGAATTATATTACGTGACCATTACATAATATCATTATTTATAAAATAATCGAATTGGCCTTAGTATCAGTTATTAATACTCTCTAACCTTCACTTCCACAGCTACCTCAAACCCACCTCCTCCCTTCCTCCTTCGCCACTACTACCTTCTCCTCTTCCTCCCCCTCCTCACTCCTACTGATCTCCCTCTCTCTATGGCCTCTCCTATCCTCTTTTTATGAAGCTCCTCGATGAGTTGTGGGCCCTTCTCCTCCCCCTCCCTCTTCACATCGACCTCACCCTCACCCTCTACAACCTCTTTCGTGGCCTCTACTCCGCAACCCTTGTTCACTCCCTCTCCCTCTCCATTTTTCTCATCTATCGCGCTACTCACGCCATCTCCTGCCTCTACCCGATATGTTTGTCCAAACCCCATCCTTCCATCGCCTCCTCTCCATCCTTAGTCCTTTTGCAACCTCTCATCTCTCCCCAACCTCTACAGCTCCATTGCCTTATCCCCCATCCCCTTTTGGCTCCTCCCTTTCTCCTCCACCTCCGACATTGACCTCCATTCCCTCCCACCCCTTCCCCTTCCTCTCTATCCTCCTCTAGACCGTCACTAATCATCGCTACCTTGAGTATTGCCCACTCGAATCTCCCACCTCCATGATAGCCACCTCACCTCCTTCGATATTTTCTGACCCCATCCTCTCTCTCCATAGTGGCTCCCTTTACCTTAACTCCTTCCTTGCGGGCGACCCTTTCTTCCACCTTCTCACCCCTTCATTTTGAAAATTTAGTGTATTCTTAAAAGGTTAGTGTTGTTTTTCGTTGCACGAGGATTTGTCATACCATTGAGATAATATTTTGACTTACAAACTTAGCTTGAAATCAAGTTAACAAAAAGTTTAGTTTAGTTTTAAGATATTCTTATTATTGATGCCAAACTTCTTTACTTTCCACCTCATCTTCACCTCCATCTCTCCCATTATTTTGAAAATAAAGCAAATGGAGTAAGAAAATAAAGATAAAATAGAGAGGAAGAGAGGAGAGTAAAGGGATTGGAGAGACAAAGGGATGTATGACATCGGGAGGGAGGAGTTCCTCCCATTTCTCTTGCTTGTTTAATCAAAATTCTGTTCCCAATTCTCATAACAAAAAAAAAAAAAAGAAAATTCTAGTCTAGCTCTGGATTTGTTTAAGAGGTGTGAGGTTTTAGATTTTCTTGTTGCAGTGTGGGAATTTGGGACCCCTTTTTCTGGTAATGAACTTGGTGGATGATCTCTATGACAACATCTTATAAGAGATTTTTTTTGCACGAAAAAATAGGGATGGTCGAACTCGAGTGGAGGGTAGGATTGTTGGTGCTTGTTAGAAATTCACTGGAGAATGGAGGATAGAAATAAGGGAGTCGAATAGAATAACTCTTGGAATTGGGAGGTTGTAATGAAAATCCATTTCAAACCATTCATACGGGCGAAAGATTTTTTTTCATCCAGTAAACTATTTGCTTGTAAAAATGGTATAATGATCTTTTTGAAATATTTCAAAAATTTGAAGGACTAATTTGACACTCTTTAAAATAGAAGAGATGTAAGTGAAATTAAAAGAGATGTCCCTATAACTTTTTCTAAAATTAAATTTAGTAGTTCTTAAAATTTAGTTGTTGTATTATCACATATTAAGTGGCCTCTTGAACCATTACAATAACTGCTAAAATGATGGCTTTAAATGGATGGATATAATTCCATTGACCTTTTAGTAAATTTAGTAGATACATATTTTATTTTACTTTTTTTTTTATTTTTTTTTTGAATCATTAGTTAAAGAGCAAGTATAGATCTCTATTTTATAACCTTACTCTTTATGGATAGCTTGTATGGTATATATTCAAGCTATCATTAACAAAAATAAATCATGGTTTCCTAATCCAATAACACAATATTTTATAATTATGACAAACACACATTCAACTACGGGATGTGTGCTTCTATTGTTTTTTTCGCCTTGAGGAAAAGAATTGATGAGTGGGATATACTTATTAAGGTTGGGAATGGTTATAGATTATTCACAGAACTTCTCTATGTAGTACAAAGTTTGGTTTTGATACAAGAACTAATGAACAAATGGGGAGTCATGTTATGCATGCTTTTAAATTTCAATATGAATTTTAAGAATAGTGATAAAATAGCTTTATCATTACTTTAATTTGATCCATATTTTTCAATCATGTGTCAAATAACCTGCTATAAATATTTTGTTTACAAGCAAAAACATTGGATGCAAGAAAGATTAATTAAAACTGATTATATTTATGAAGGTATGGTTTACAAGTTCGCACACCAATTTCTAATAATGCACAAAAATACTTTTTGAAATAAATCAAGATTACTCCCATTCATTGCACTTCTGCACACTTACTAGGTTTTATAAATTATGTACATTAAATTTTTCATCAATTAAAGATGCATAAATAAATTTATTTGCAAAATTTATTATTTTATATATGAATAAAAATAGATTGTTATTCTTTTTGACAAAGTTCGCAACTGATATCCTTTGGAAGGCCCTTGCCAATAAATCCTTGTACAGTATTCTTCCCCAAGCAATCTTTCACCAGTAAAATTTGACCCTAGGGGCAGCCACAAGATTCCAAACCATTTGAAGCTATAACAGGTGGCTGGTTCTTGATGATGCAGTATGTTCTTGTACACATCTCCAGCTCTCAATCTTGTAGAACCAGTTTTCGCAACAAACCTATCGCCACACTGATGCTTAGGGATTGGAAGAGAGCTTACTTTCTGGACCATATCTGGGAATGGGAGGAACAAGTCACTTGGCTCCAGGTTCCACGATCAATCCTTGTTCATTAACTGAGAAACATGCCAAATATCTTTACATAGGGTTGAGTTGATGGGGATCCGAAGCCGATTTATCCGCACACTAAAAATCCATGGGTCCTGTGAGACATCACTGTGATTGCCCTTACCAATTTGCCAATAAAAGGCTTCTTTAAGCCATTCTGCACCTGAAACTACAGCTCTCTAGATTTTGACTATCTTCTTTGGATTTGAAAGCTGTCCAAATTTGCGAACCTCTATTTGGCTGCCACAAGGTTCTAACACGAGAATCTGGCTATCAATGATCCACGGATCATTTGCCATAACCCAGCGCACGAGCAAATGCCCAGTTGAGAAGAAGGATCTTAAAATTGGAATTATCCACCACATCTGCAATGCCTGAAGAGAGAAAATTAGGAGGTTGCCCCTTGCCCGGAAGCTTACAGATGGGGAAGTTCATGCAGAGCTTGCTAGCACTATCAATCTCACCTGTTGCTGCTCGATTTTGTCGAGGTTAGAGAGAAGACGGCTAAGCTTCGTGAGTTGCGAAACAAATCCAAACCAGAGGTTTTCACTCCAGCGAGAATCCTTCGATAATCAAGTCAGATTTAGAGAACAATAAGAGCAGTAAGGAGTACTCTGAGAGGGATTGATTGGCTTATCTTTAATCCTTCGGGCTCCGATTATTTACATAAAAGGGTGTCAAACAGTTGGTTGCACATCTATAAGATCGTGCAATCCCGAGATTGCAGGGCCATTAGACATGCCATTGTGGACGAGATAATCCAGCCCTTAATCACTCTTGTAAGATCAGAAGAGTCGGTTACACCAGAACCTATTCATTCAGGGTGAATAGCTATTGCGCATGTCGAGGAAATGAGTCGACCAAGGCAATAGAAGTGGCTCGTATGCTAAACAGACTATGCAGGCACTTCAACTCTGCATAACGGTTGAAGTAGCTTGTGACACCATACTGATCCGAGACACTCACGATAACCACTATAATACTATCCCCCTACTCCTGAGTCTGAGAGTTAGGCAAAGGGAGTACTCCGAAAGTGCCTCGGATCCGGGGGCTTTTACTAAAAAATACTGAAAACAAAGAAAGTCGGTTAGCTAAAAATGGGGCCAAAATCATAATCCAAGCTTCAAGGTGGCATTCTTTGCGGGCTTCGAGAAGTATAGAACTATCGTCTGGGTGCATTTCTCCCAAACCATGTTGAGCCCGTGTAAACCGACTATCTGAATGAGAGTTTGTTGGCTATGACCGCAGATATTATGGAGAGATTTACGAGGACGTCCAACTTTCCTGTCGAGGTAAGTAAAATCGATGCAGCCATGCAAATCGAGGGAGATGCCAGCACCGAAGAAGGCTTCTCCGAAGATAGTCGCCCTGGTGATGCTTCCAAGCAGTGATTCGCATCTTCTCTTTTTTTTTTTTATCTTTTGTAATCTGAGCCTTCTAGTCTTATAACAGAATTTTCATAGAAACATATAAATGTATTTATTTTTGGTTCCATATATGGATGGATATGAATCATGCTTTGAAGCGTACTGACCGAGTGTCAATATATACTAGGCACCTGGCTTGATTAGGGTTATAATTTAAGTAAGTGCATAATCCGGACCATGTTTCGAGCAAGGCATGGGTCGACCATAATCTGGGCTGAAATCCAAGCTAAATTAAATTTAGCTAAGGTTAGAACCATAAAACACAATATGAAGTATAATTCAAATTCCAATCCGGGCCAGATATCTCATACCTATTGTACAGACTTTGAAAATACTGAAATTTGAATCATGTCTATATGGGAGGTGTTGGCGCACATCTTCACACGTCCCCTCAAAAGTGGCATAAAGCATGATTTGCCTGCCATTGGCTTTAACTACCAAATCGATGGTAGAAATTATATCCGCCAGCGGTTGCCACGCATTGTGCATGCACTCGCCTTCTGCTGATTCACGCTCCTGCAATTAATACATTGATGGGAGGTGGCCTTTGGAGGTTTCGCTGATCCAGGGACTATTTATAGCCTCAGATAAGACCAGACATAGGTTTGCAGAGTTTCTGATTATTTTTCTCTTTCTCTTTTGGTGTAGGCGCTTCTTCTTCCTTCCACCATCTTTTGTGTTTTTCTTCCCAAGCTAGAGAAATGGCTTCTAGATATTCTGACTTCATGCCACTAGAATTTCGATCTGAGCTATCTGAGAGGGACGTAGTAGTGCTTTATGAACAGTACCATATCCCTTCGACGTTCCACCTAGAAGTTTCAGGTCCGAATGATCGAGTCTGCCAACCACCTTCGGGATGGATGAGCCTTTACGAGTATTTTCAGACAAGATTACAACTTCCTCTCCACCCCTTCTTTGCGGTGCTCCTTCGATTCTTCGAGATATCATCATGCATGGTTGTGACGAACTCATGGTGGCATATCTGCTACTTCGTTGCAGTACGTATCTTGGCTGGGATCAATTCCAGCATTGCATTCTTCTGCTTCCTTTTCAGCTTCAGACGGCACCCAGACTCGCATGGATGGTGGTATGTGACATCACGAAAGAGGAAGGATGGCTTTCGCTTATTATTTTCGGGCATGCCTTCTGTCGTCCACGGTTGGAAACCCCGATTCATCTTTGTCTCTCTGACATCAGACGAAGATTGAGGCTTCATCGTCTAGGGCAAACCATAAGAGGCCGCACTAAAGGAGCCCCAATGAACAGGCACTTGGAGTGGAATTTGGTAATTATGCATGGCTTCAAGGTTCCAGATCTGAAAGAGCTATTGTCAGCTCAGATACTATTCAATGTCGGTATCAGTCAGACCGCTCTCCAAGATATGTATGGGTCGACTACTTAGGCCTTGAACTCTTTTAATTTTCGTTACTCTTCCCCTGATAATCTGGTCATCTCAATTGTAGAGGTGGTTGCTGGGAAGAGCCCAAGTCCACCAAAGAAAATGGAGAAGAGGGTCCTATGAAAAAGGGTAGCTAAGCCCATGGGTGGGTGGAGCAGCCATGTCAGAGTTTGGAGTCTTGTGCAGCCAACTCTAGAGTCAAAAGAATTCAAGCTTCCTCGCGTTGGCGACTCTGAAATCATGCGGGTGCATGGTGGCTCGCTTGCTGCCTCAGCTACCGTGGGCAACTGGGAGGGCCAGTAGACCAAGGCTTGGAGGAAGTAATTCTGAGCTTGCTTGTTCCTCCAAGTTCACTGGCTCAATCAGTATCCCCAGTTGTTGATCCCTCCTCAGGTGAGGTAACAGCTGAGGCGGTCGGTGCATCCGAAGCCACTCCGGCTACTCTGAGGCTCGAGGCTTCAGCCTTGAGGGTGTTGGAAAATATGTCCCAAAAGCCAATCGTCAAGCTGTTGACGGTTGAGCAACCAAGTATTGCAATTGATTTGTTAATAAATAAAATATATTTGGCATCTTCATCATAAGCTTTCATCTTCTAATGAACTTCGTTGTTATGATGAAGTCCTTAGGACTATTTAAGTTCGATAAAGAGAAGATTTATCGATTAGTCCTTAAAACTGTTCACGATCAAATGATAAGCTACTAATAAGGACGACAGCTTCTATCGAGCATAGGTCACTGTAGGCCATATGGGTTGGTTGTCCTCTTAACCAAAGAGTGTGGAGACACTGGTATGACATACAGGTGAGATGTAAGGGTACATCATCATTGAACGTGACCAACTCCAGAGCATTCTGCTGTCGAGAATGTCTCTGATGGATATAGGTATAAGTGTCCTTTAGACCTGAGATCGCCTCAGTGACTTGCAAGCAACTCACTGTGCTTTGGTACTGGACTAACTGAATTTTTAATTCAGGGATGGAAGGCTTCTGGCACAGTCAAGTACTTACGAAGTCAGAGTGTGATCGAGATGGGATTGACCACTCCAAGAGTTGGAGAAGAATGAGTCACTGTATTTCAATTTAGCAAAATCTTGGCCAGGATAATCCATCAGATGGATTTGATATTTTGAAATACAATGTGGACAACCTGATCAAAGTTGACAGTAGAACTCTGAGATGTCCTATGATCATTTTGATCAAGGAGATGAATTATATGGAAACTATATCCGCATGGGTTCTAAGGATGTTGTTCTACACATTCGACCTATCCGATCGTCGGATACCATTGCTAGATGGTCATTTCGATTGGTATAAAAATTTATTCCTGTGCTACCGGCTTAGGTTCGGACCTATAAGGTCACACACATTAGAGTTTATGATCCGATCGGATGGTTGATCAATGATTAAGAATCATTCTAGGGTTAAATGATCAATATGATTGATATTTAACCCAGTGCAAGTGTTGCAAGAGGATCGATTAGTAATTTGATTGCTAATTGGCTTAATTTGATTAAGCCAATGGATTGAGATTAAGTTTAATTAAAAATAATTTAATTAGATTTGGTTTGGACTTGATTGGATCAAGTCCAATTGGTTTATTGGATAAGCCAATTGCAAGAAAAAATTAGTCCTAGTTCAATTAGGATTGGGTCAACCTAATTTCTAATTTTATTAAAAAATTAAATCAGATTTAAATCTAATTTAATCTGATTAAATTAGGTTTTTAATTAGGTTAAGACCTATTTTAATTGGATTGATCTAATTTTGGTTTGATTTGGTTTGAGAAACCAAATTAAAACAAGTCATAAGATAGAATCCTAGTAAGACTAAGATTCCACCTTGCACCACATAAGCCCCCCCACGCTCTCTCTCTTATTCCACGCCTATCCCCTCTTATTTTGTGCGACAAAAGCCCTCTCTCAGGTCTCTCCCACGTTCACAAAAGGTTTTCTCTCTTCTTTCTTACATGGAAGATGGTTTGGATCAAATCAAAGAGGAATAAGTTTGGATTTCAAATTTTATGAGATAGAGTTTTAGAAATTCAAAACTCTTTCAATTTTGCACCGAATTTATCTAATTTTTTTTTAAAATTTTTATAACTTTTAGGGTCCACATTGTGCACCCTTTTCTGATGGTCCATGCATGAAAATAAGGAGAAGGTGCTCAAGAGTTGGGCGCCCCTTATCTTGCCATGTTTGGATAAGCCTTGACTAGGTATTTGACCTAGACAAGAACTCTATCATATCTCTCTCTATAAAATGAGTTTCTTCATAAAATTTTTGAAAAACATAGAGATTTGAGATACCTTTGTGCCATCCAAAAATTAGAGAGAAAGACCTTTGGGTCGTGGAGATATAATAGAGACAAGATAGGATGTTTAGAGAGAGAAATGAGAAGAAGAAGAGGGTCTTCTTCTAGGGTTGTTTGTTTTCATCTCTTCTCTTCCTCTATCTTGAGTTTTCTGAGAGCATCTCAGATCTGAAACTCCTCTTCCTACTTTTTATTTTTGGAAGAACCCAAATCAAGAAGAAAGAGGTACCTGATCAACCATCAAAGAAGGATCAGCGCAGTACTAGCATACTGTACTGATTTCCTGAAGCAGGACTTCTGATCGAGATTCGTGGGCTCGTGTGGACGACTCCTAGAGGCCGGACGCATGTGCAGCTTGCAACATCATTCTTAAGCCCAAATCAGCGAGGTTAGAACATCTAACTTGCAAGGTAATAGATATGATCTATTGTTTAATACATACATTAGATGTAGTATAGAAACATATTGATATGATCAACATGTAGTTCATGCTCTATATATTTTAATTTTTGATTTAATACTATGTAATAATCATGTAATAGAATTTTAGATCTAAGGATTCTCTGATTTTAGAAAATAAATTTTAATTTATTTTAATCTTCCGCTATATGATCTTGAAAAAATTTCAAGATCTAACCCTGAAACCCTAGATCTGGTTCCTTCAATTGGTATCAGAGCCTAGGTTCTTCATTATATGATTATTTATACATGCTTAGATTATTTTTTAGATTAGATATAATTTATAATCTGATTATTAAATCTAAAATTAAAATTTTAGATCAATCACGAACTGCAAGGTTGTCCTGCTGTAAGGTTTATCCCTTACAGTGCAAAGGTTGTCCTAGTTCGTGTAGATCTGTCTTTAATCATAAATTTGTTAGATATGATCTAGATTAAATTTATAATTTATTAGATTTAAAAAATATTTAAATCTAAAATAAAATCTCTTTGTTAATAATTTTTGTGCAAAGAAATTGTTTAAAGTTGAAATTGTTTCAATTACATGAACCTGTTTAGATTAGATCTAAAGTAGTTTCATGTTTATTTCACTTGTATCTTGATTATGAATCAAACATGAAATATGATTGGTAGAATCATATTATAAAATTATTTTATAAATATGAAAATTATTTTTTGAAAAGCCGAACCCAACCCTCAGCCCAAAACTTAATTAAGAATTAAGAAGTTGTTTTGATTAGGTTCTAGGATTATGAATTGAAGAACCTAAGACATAAACCATAACACATTGGGTTAATGGGTTAGTGGAAATTAGGTTCATTAATTGGGTTAGACCTATGGTTAGATTAAAGATGGACTTAATTAGAGAATTGACTAAATCTAATCAATTATTGTCTTAGATTAGGTCAAGGATTTTCTAGATCAATTACAATAGTTATAGTTGGTCAAGTCCATATCTTTAATGAGAACCAAATGGACTTGATTCTTGGCTAAGCAGTCTAGCATGAACTGTTAGGTTGATCTAATTGAAACTAATTAAACCAGTTGGTGTCTAAGGTAAATCAAATCGGTGGTTTTTAATTGGGAGCCCATTTATCTGGCCATTTCTGATGGTGTCCAAGGCAAGCTTTGGCCGACCCTTCCACTGATCGAACTTACCTGACCTCTTGGTGAAATTATATTTTGATCGGATCACTTGACTATTCGAGCTGACCCATGTCAGCTAGGTAAATCAGTGTGACTGATTTAGGTGTTCCTAGACCAGCCCTTTTAATGGTCTCCCTTAAGCTGACTTGGTGAAGCCAGTGGAGGATCATGATACGCTGGTTCATCTGACCTCATCCTCTAAATCATTTAAATCTTCTAAAATTATTAGATCCTTAAAATGATAAAGTTATGGAGGTAATTGAGTCATAGCCTCCCATTAAGGTGTTTGATAATGAGTCCATTAACTCAATAATCATTGCAGACCCAAAGGCCTGGTGATTGTTGACTAATGGAATTATCACTCATCATATGACGACTTGGAAGGATCTCCCTAATGGTGGTTAGGTGAGCTAACCAAAGTTGGGCTTAATCATTCGTTGGTTAGATATACCAAGTATGGTCATGTTAATGGTTGGACCTAACCGATCCTTACAGTGGAGGCCAAAGCCTACTGATTAGGTTTCTGGGGCAAAATTAAAATTACTAGAAATTGTTTAGAGAAATAATTGGTTATGAACCTACCCTTAGATGTACATGGGTTGGCCAACTAAAGTTGGGCTTGTGTGCAGTCTAAGTGGATTCTAGTGCCCACTAAGAAATTAGGGTAATTCCTCGAATTAGAGGTAGAGGCTACCAATTCGAATAAATAATAGGAGAAACTTTTTGATTAAAGTCTAATTTTTAAGTTTAATGAATCAATTACTAATTAGGTTATGATTTTTTTTGTACAAATATGGCCACTTCTCTATCGCTCCGATCATTATTGGACAATGATAAGTTGGTGGGACCCAACTTCGGTAACTAGTACCGAAAGTTGAAGATAGTCCTGGAGCATGAACGGATCCTATATGTGATAATGGATCCTGCACTTGAGGAGCCAGTTGCCAATGCACATGGAACAGTCAGAGACACTTACCAGAAGTGGCTCAGTGATCGGACCATGATGCGCTGCATCATGCTGGCTGCCATGAGCGATGAGTTCAGTTGCAGATTCGAGATGGCTCAACCAAAAGACATGCTTCAAGTGTTGGAGGATGTCTTTGGCACACCCGATGACGTAGAGAGGTACAAGACTAGTTGTGCCATCTTCAACGCCAAAATACAGGATGGTGCCTCTGTCACTGATCATGTATTGTACATGATCGAGCTGATGGAACGATTGAGCAAGCTTGGCTTTCCCTTGCATGAGCAGCTTGGGAAAGATGCAATACTGAACTCGCTGCCCAAGTCTTATCTCCCATTTCTCACTCATTATAGAATGACAAAATCTGAAGTAAACTATCACGGGTTACTGGGTTGCTTCAGAACTTTGAAAAGGATCACCAACTTCACAAGGAGTCGGTGAACTTAGTGGGAGGTTCGTCTTCTAGTTTCGACCCTTTGAGAAAGGGAAGAAGAACAAGAAGAAGAAAGTGAAGAAGGTGCAAGTTTAGGCTGGGACATCAATGTTGGGCCAGACCAAAAAGATCAAGCCCGATAAGAGTCTATTCAACTGGCAAGCACCCTAGATTAGATAGTGTGTCAGATATCTACTTATGACACTGTAGGCTAGGTCATATAAACAAGAACAGAATAAATAGGTTGATTCAAGAGAAAATCCTCGAAGTCAGTGATTGTGAATCACTCCAACCTGTGAGTCTGTCTTTTTGGTAAAATGACCAAGTCACCTTTTACTGAAAAAGGTGAGAGAGCTACTGAGCTCTTGAGCCTAGTACATACTGATGTATGCGGGCCCATGAGCACAAGTGCTAGAGGTGGATATTTTTACTTCATAACTTTCATGGATGATCTATCCAGATATGGATATGTCTATCTGATGAACATAAGTCGGATTCATTTGAAATATTCAAACAATTTTGAAGTGAAGTAGAAAAATAAACTGGGAAGAGTATTAAAACTCTTCGATCTGACCAAGAAGAAAATACCTTTCTAGTGAGTTTCTCACATATCTAGGAGAGAATGAGATTCTCTCCCAATGGACTCCTCCAGGAACACCACAGCATAATGGTGTATCTGAAAGGAGGAATCAGACTCTGTTAGACATGGTCCGATCCATGATGGATTTTGCTAGCTTGCCGATATCCTTCTGGAGATATGCACTCGAATCGGCCTGTTATCTATTAAATAGGATTCCAAGTAAGTCTGTAATTAAGACTCCATATGAGATATGGATAGGGTGTAAGCCAGCACTTCACACCTTAGGGTCGGGGGTGCCCAGCCTATGTCAAACGATTAGTCACAGACAAACTTGGACCTAGGTCTGACAAATGCACATTCATTGGGTACCCCAAAGAGATGAAATGATATTTTTTCTATCATGTTGATGAACAAAAGGTGTTCGTCAGCCTTAAGGCAATCTTTTTAGAAAAGGAGTTCCTTGGTGAAGGAACCGTTGCCTCTAAGGTTGAACTTTATGAAGTTCAACAGGTAGAAGGACTGACATCAATAGCTGAACCTGAGTCGGATTTGATTGGATCAGATCTGGAGCTCAATGTACCTGCACCATTAAGACGATCCGGTAGAGTACCGCATCAGCCGAATAGATACTACGGTTTCTTGGTCTGGGATGGTGATCCCATCAAACTCGATGAGAACAATAAGGATCCGATCACCTATATGGATGCAATGCAGAGACCTGATTTTGAGAATAGCTTGAAGCCATGAAATCCGAAATGGAGTCCATGAAGGTCAACGATGTATGGACATTGGTTGACCCACTTGAAGGGGTTAAACCCATTGGGTGTAAATGGGTCTTCAAAAGGAAGAGGGGCGCAGACGGAAAGGTGGAGACCTATAAAGCCCGTTTGATTGCTAAAGGATATCGTCAATGTTATGGTATTGACTATGACGAGATGTTTTCCCCTGTGGCAATGCTCAATCCATTCGGATAATGCTTGCAATAGCTACCCATCTGGATTATGAGATCTGACAGATGGATGTAAAGATAGCTTTCTGAATGGAGAGCTGACCGAAGAGGTGTATATGATACAACCTGAGGGATTTACATCCACAGATGAGTCCAAGGTGTGCAAGCTTCAGAGATCCATTTATGGATTGAAGCAAGCTTCTCGGAGTTGGAACATGCATTTTGATAAGGTGATCAAAACGTATGGCTTCATTAAGAATGGAGAAGAGTGCTGCATCTATAAATGGGCAAATGATCCAGTTGTGGTATTCCTTGTCTTGTACGTGGATGACATTCTCTTAATCGAGAATGACATCCCTGCACTACAGGGAGTAAAAGTTTAGTTGTCATCGCAGTTCTCCATAAAGGACTTGGGTGAAGCATCCTACATCCTAGAGATGAAGATCTATAGGGATAGATCTAAAAAGATGCTTGGGTTATCCCAGTCCACGTACATAGATACTGTGCTGAAGAGGTTCAGCATGGAGAATTCCAAGAAGGACTATCTACCGATAGGCCATAAAATTTTTCTCTCTAAGAAGGATTGTCCGACAAGTCCTGAAGAGAGAGAGCGTATGAGTAGAGTCCCATATGCTTCGACCGTGGATCTATCATGTACGCTATGACATGTACAAGATCAGATGTGGCATACTCACTAGAAGTAGTGAGTAGATACCAATCTGATCCTGGAGAAAATCGCTGGAAAGTGGTTAAAGCCATCCTTAAGTATTTGAGAAATACTAAGGACCAATGGTTGGTTTATGGCGAGTCAGATTTGAAACTTATGGGGTTCACAGACTCCAGCTTTCAATCTAACCATAATGACAGCATAAGCATGTGGGTTATATCTTTACTCTGAATGGTGGAGCTATCTGCTGGAAGAGTTTCAAGCAGCATACTGTGGCAGACTCTGTTTGTGAAGCAGAGTACATCACAGCATCGGATATCGTGAAGAAAGCTGTGTGACTGAAAAAATTCATCACTGAGCTCGGAGTAGCACACTCCCTCGATGGTCCAGTCTTGCTCTACTGCGACAGCACTGGTGCCATAGCTCAGGCGAAGGAACCCAAAGCACATCTTGCACCACTTCCACCTGATCTGGGAGATTGTGGATCGAGGTGACATCGACCTTCAGAAATCGACGGAAAGGAGAACCTGACCGACCCCTTCACTAAAGCCCTGACGATAAAGGAGCTCGACAATCACAAGTCGAAGATGGGTATTAGATACTGTGTTGAGTGGCTTTAGGACAAGTGGGAGTTGTTAGAAAATATGTCCCAAAAGTCAATCGTCAAGCTGTTGATGGTTGAGCAATCAAGTATTGTAATTGATTTGTTAATAAATAAATATATTTGGCATCTTCATCATAAGCTTTCATCTTCTAATGAACTCCATTGTTATGATGAAGTCCTTAGGACTATTTAAGTTCGATAAAGAGAAGATTTATTGATTAGTCCTTAAAACTGTTCACGATCAAATGATAAGCTGTTAATAAGGACAACATCTTCTATCGAGCATAGGTCACTGTAGGCCATATGGTTGGTTGTTCTCTTAACCAAAGAGTGTGGAGACACTGGTATGGCATACAGATGAGATGTAAGGATACATCATCATTGAACGTGACCACTTTAGAGCATTCTGCTATCGAGAATGTCTCTGATGGGATATAGGTATAAGTGTCGCTTAGACTTGAGATCGCCTCAGTGACTTGCTAGCAACTCACTGTGCTTTGGTACTGGACTAACTGAATTTTTAATTCAGAGATGGAAGGCTTATGGGCACAGTCAAGTACTTGCAAAGTTAGAGTATGATCGAGATGGGATTGACCACTCCAAGAGTTGGAGAAGAATGAGTCACTGTATTTCAATTTAGCAAGACCTTGGTCAGGATAATCCATCAGATGGATTTGATATTTTGAAATAAAATGTGGACAACCTGATCAGAGTTGACAGCTGAACTCTGAGATGTCCTATGATCATTTTGGTCAAAGGATGAATTATATGGAAACTATATCCGCATGGGTTCTAAGGATGTTGTTCTACACATTCGACCTATCCGGTCGTCGGATATCATTGCTAGTTGATCACTTCGTTGGTATAAAAATTTATTCCTATGCTATCGACTTAGGTCGGACCTATGAGGTCACACACATTAGAGTTTATGATCTGATCGGATGGTTGATCAACGATTAAGAATCATTCTAGATTAAATGATCAATACGATTGACATTTAACCCAGTGCAAGTGTTGCAAGAGGATCGATTAGTAATTTGATTGCTAATGGCTTAATTTGATTAAGCCAATGGGCTGAGATTAAGTCTAATTAAATATGATTTAATTAGATTTAGTTTGGGCTTGATTGGATCAAGTCCAATTGGTTTATTGGATAAGCCAAGTGCAAGGAAAAACTAGTCCTAGTTCAACTAGGACTTGGGTCAATCTAATTTCTAATTTGATTAGAAAATTAAATCAGATTTAAATCTAATTTAATCTGATTAAATTAGGTTCTTAATTGGGTTAAGACCTATTTTAATTGGGTTGATCTAATTTTATTTGATTTGGTTTGAAAACCAAATTAAAACAATCATAAGATAGAATCCTAGTAAGACTAGGATTCCACCTTGCGCCACATAAGCCTTCTCCACGCCCTCTCTCTTATTCAACGCCAATCTCCACTTATTTTGTGTGACAAAAGCCCTCTCCCAGGTCTCTCCCACACACAAAAGGTTCTCTCTTCTTTCTTACATGGAAGGTGGTTTGGATCAAATCAAAAGGAATAAGTTTGGATTTCGAATTCTATGAGATAGAGTTTTAGAAATCCAAAACTCTTTCAATTTTGCACCGAATTTATCCAAATTTTTTTTGAATTTTCATGCTTTTAGGGTACATTGTGCACCTTTTTGATTCCATGCACAAAAATAAGGAGGAGGTGCTCAAGAGTTGGGCCCCTTAACTTGCCATGTTTGGATAAGCCTTGACTAGGTATTTGACCTAGACAAGGACTCTATCATATCTCTCTATATAAAATGAGTTTCTTCATAAATTTTTGAAAAATAGATTTGAGAGACCTTTGGCCATCCAAAAATTAGAGAGAAAACCTTTGGGTCGTGGAGATATAAAACACAAGTAGGGTGTCTAGAGAGAAAAACGAGAAGAAGAAGAGGGTCTTCTTCTAGGGTTTTTGTTTTCATATCTTTCCTCCCCATCTTGAGTTTCTGAGAGTGTCTCAGATCTGAAACTCCTCCTTCTACTTTCATCTTTGGAAGAGTCCAAATCAAGAAGAAGGAGGCACCTGATCAACCATCAAAGAAGGATCAGCGCAGTACTAGCATACTGTGCTGATTTCCTGAAGCAGGACTTCTGATCGAGATTCGTGGGCTCGTGTGGATGACTCCTAGAGGCGGATGCATGTGCGGCTTGCAACATCATCCTTAAGCCCGGATCAGCGAGGTTAGAATGTCTAACTTGCAAGGTAATAGATCTGATCTATTGTTTAATACATACATTAGATGTAGTATAGAAACATGTTGATATGATCAACATGTAGTTCATGCTATATTTATATATTTTAATTTTTGATTTAATGCTATGTAATAATCATGTAATAGGATCTTAGATCTAGGGATTCTCTGATTTTAAAAATAAATTTTGATTTATTTTAGTCTTCCGCTGTATGATCTTGAAAAAGTTTCAAGATCTAACCCTGAAATCCTAGATCTGGTTCCTTCAGAGGGACCCCAGGTTGGCAAGTGAGTTGCTCTCCGGGATGCTCCTTCCTACTGATGCAAACGAGCTGCTAAATATCACTCGAAAGGAGATAAGAAAAGCAACTGTGAACTACCTCATCCGAGAATGCTGGAGCTCTTGCAATTTTATTTACTTTGTATATATGTTTAGTGTTTACTCACAAGGGTCATTTTTTTTTACCAGCTCACCCATTATTTGAATGGGTAATTGAGAGTTCCCACAAATTTATGAAGGAGAAAAAGAAGTTTGAGCTCGAGGTTGGGATGCTCAAAGGCAAAATGGAGAAGGCTGAAAGGGAAACGGGAGAGGCCTCCATGAGAGCCGACACCGTCGATAGGAGAGTCGAGGATGCTGAAGCTGCATTAAGGAGAGCTATTGAGGAGAACTCCGATTTGCTGGGGAGAATAAAGGAGCTCGAGGTCCAATTGGAGGTAGCGGAGAAGAAGGCAGTGGAGGCTGCTTCCAAGGCTGTTGAAGATTTTTGAACCTCAGAGGAGTATGAGGATAAGAAAGTTGAATATTCTGCTGATGCCTATGATATTAGAAAGCAGTCAATCCGGGATAGAGTTGTCACCAAGCATCCAAAATTGGATCTAAACTTCTTAGATGAAATCCGAGATCCCACCGTAGCGGATGTCTTCGTGACAGGTGCCTCAGCTCCAGGCGTCGCCTTGTAGCCTTCTTATTTTTTTTCTTTGTAGTAGGACCTTTCATGGCCATTGTAAAAGTTTAAGAGAAATAAATAAAAATTTATCTTAATCATACCTTATCCTTTTTACTTGTGCATACCGATCTGAGGTGATCATTTGTTATTGGCACTCCGAAGCAATTAGTTAATAATGCCACTCCGAGGGGTTGGCCGAGCGGTAACTTCATTCTGCTCCTTTAATGCGGACGATCATGAAGAATGATGGCCACTGACTTTTCTGATAGGGTTATGCCTGGGGAGAGCATAGGACGTGTAAAGGCATGCTATGTAGCCATGCCTGATTTGCGAAGTGTCGTCAAAATTTATTTCTGATAGTGAAAAAGTATGTCATTAATTACTTGATAGATAGCCATGCCTTTTTCGACTGTCGATTGATGATTGATGTAGATGTTAGCATCTATAAATAGGGAACCAAGGGCGAAGGAGCCCTAACTTTCTTTTTCTACAAAAATCTCCTCTTCATTTGCTGCAATGTCATCACTCTAAGGTTTCTGTCATTGGAGGAAATCAAACAATGGGTGAAGGAGTGGAATGCCTTCGTGAGGGAGGCTAATGAAAGATACCTAGCCCGTGAGAGAGAAAGAGCCAGGTGGGCCGGCACATCCTCCTCTCTAGGGCGCCCTATCCTTCACCTCCTAGGGGCAGGCTTAAACCCCAGTTCGAGCCTATCCTACTGTGATCCGAGCGTGCTACAGTGCAGAGTTACAAGGCTCTGCAGAGTATAGGAGAGAGGTGCTCAACGTCACTACTACTGCTTTTATTCAGGACTTTGATGACTGCAAGGCCCGCCTGCAGGAGATAATGCCGTATCTAAAAATTCATGACATCCAGACTGACAACAGTGGTAAGGAGATGAAAACCTCTTCAAACGAGGATTGAGCCACCTTATCCAATTTTCTGTTTATCTCTCTCTCTCTCTTTTTTGTAAGTGGTGGTTGCTCGGGGCACCCACCTTTTGTAGATACTTTAATTAATAAAAAGTTATCTTACTTCCATCACGCTCGTGTCTCGTGTTTGTGCTTACGTTTTTGGCTTAGCATATGGAGACTAGCTCCGACTTGAGGAGCTCAGGATTACTTTAGTCGCGTACAGCTTTGACCTTAGGAATTTGGTTAGGCTCACTCCAATCTAGGAGTCTTGACTAGGTACTATCTCAAACCAACGTGCAAGCTATTATGTACTGGGGCTTGATCGAGAATAGTTGAAGAGAGCAGAGACCACTCTTCTCAAGAGGTGGCTAGTGCTCAGCTCATAATGCAAGTAGCTATTCGTGTTTTGGCTCGGATCATAAAAAGCGGTCTATGCTTGGTTCATCTTATAAGTGGTAGGCTTAGCTCATCTTGATCCGAGACGCAACATGTGCCTATGGCATCTTGTGCCTTCTTCGATGGTGTTCTGAAGGTCTGGTTAGTTAGCCCTCATGAGAGGCAACGTGTGCCGCAACATCCTGTGCCTATGGCATCTTGTGCACTTATCATCTTCGCATGAGAGGTAGCGTGTGCTTGCAGCATCTTGTGCCTATGACATCTTGTGCTCTCCTCGATGGTGTTCTGAGGGTCCTGTTAGTTAGCCTTATGAAGACATCATGTGCCTATGGCATCTTGTGCCTGTAGCATCTTGTGTATTTCTCATTTTCATACAAGAGGCAGCGTGTGTCTGTGGCATCTTGTGCTCTCCTCGATAGTGTTTTGAGGGTTTGGTTAGTTTAGCCCTCATGAGAGGCATCATGTGCCTAGGCATCTTGTGCCTGTAGCATCTTATGTACTTCTGTCTTCAAGTGAGAGGTAGCGTGTGCCTGCAGTATCTTAATGCCTATGGCATCTTGTACTCTCCTCAGTGGCATTCTGAGAGTCTGATTAGTTTAGCCCTCCAAAGGTCCCTTAGGGTCTC
>NC_026000.2:111517787-111561654 GCF_000442705.2 Elaeis guineensis | reverse complement strand
ATAAATAAAATTTATCTTAATCATACCTTATCCTTTTTACTTGTGCATACCGATCTGAGGCGATCATTTGTTATTGGCACTCCGAAGCAATTAGTTAATAATGCCACTCCGAGGTGGTTGGCCGAGCGGTAACTTCATTCTGCTCCTTTAATGCGGACGATCATGAAGAATGATGGCCACTGACTTTTCTGATAGGGTTATACCTGGGAGAGAGCATAGGACGTGTAAAGGCATGCTATGTAGCCATGCCCTGATTTGCGAAGTGTCGTCAAAATTTATTTCTGATAGTGAAAAAGTATGTCATTAATTACTTGATAGATAGCCATGCCTTTTTCGACTGTCGATTGATGATTGATGTAGATGTTAGCATCTATAAATAGGGAACCAAGGGCGAAGGAGCCCTAACTTTCTTTTTCTACAAAAATCTCCCTCTTCATTTGCTGCAATGTCATCACCTCTAAGGTTTCCATCATTGGAGGAAATCAAACAATGGGTGAAGGAGTGGAATGCCTTCGTGAGGGAGGCTAATGAAAGATACCTAGCCCGTGAGAGAGAAAGAGCCAGGTGGGCCGGCACATCCTCCTCTCGTAGGGTGCCCTATCCTTCACCTCCTAGGGGCAGGCTTAAACCCCAGTTCGAGCCTATTCCTACTGTGATCCGAGCGTGCTACAGTGCAGAGTTACAAGGCTCTGCAGAGTATAGGAGAGAGGTGCTCAACGTCACTGCTACTGCTTTTATTCAGGACTTTGATGACTGCAAGGCCCGCCTGCAGGAGATAATGCCGTATCTAAAAATTCACGACATCCAGACTGACAACAGTGGTAAGGAGATGAAAACCTCTTCAAACGAGGATTGAGCCACCTTATCCAATTTTCTGTTTATCTCTCTCTCTCTCTTTTTTTGTAAGGTGGTGCTTGGGGGCACCCACCTTTTGTAGATACTTTAATTAATAAAAAGTTATCTTACTTCCATCACGCTCGTGTCTCGTGTTTGTGCTTACGTTTTTGGCTTAGCATATGGAGACTAGCTCTGACTTGAGGAGCTTAGGATTACTTTAGTCGCGTACAGCTTTGACCTTAGGAATTTGGTTAGGCTCACTCCAATCTAGGAGTCTTGACTAGGTACTATCTCAAACCAACGTGCAAGCTATTATGTGTAGGAACCAGATCTAGGGTTTCAGGGTTAGATCTTGAAACTTTTTCAAGATCATACAGCGGAAGACTAAAATAAATCAAAATTTATTTTCTAAGATCAGAAGATCCCTAGATCTAAGATCCTATTACATGATTATTACATAGCATTAAATCAAAAATTAAAATATATATAAATATAGTATGAACTACATGTTGATCATATCAACATGTTTCTATACTAGCTACATCTAATGTATGTATTAAATAATAGATCAGATCTATTACCTTGCAAGTTAGACGCTCTAACCTCACTGATCCGGGCTTAAGGATGATGTTGCAAGCCGCACACGCGTCCGGCCTCTAGGAGTCATCCACACGAGCCCACAAATCTCGATCAGAAGTCCTGCTTCAGGAAATCAGCACAGTATGCTAGTACTGCGCTGATCCTTCTTTGATGGTTGATCAGGTGCCTTCTTCTTCTTGATTTGGACTCTTCCAAAGATGGAAAGTAGAAGGAGGAGTTTCAGATCTGAGACACTCTCAGGAAACTCAAGATGGAAGGAGGAAAGATATGAAAATAAAAACCCAAGAAGAAGACCCTCTTCTTCTTCACGTTTTTCTCTCTAGACACCCAAACTTGCATCTTTTATATCTCTATGACCCAAAGGTATTTCTCTCTGATTTTTGGATGGCAGAAAGGCATCTCAAATATCTATCTCTCCCTAAAATTTCACGAAGAAACTCATCTTATATAGAGAGATATGATAGAGTCCTTGTCTAGGTCAAACACCTAGTCAAGGCTTATCCAAACATGGCAAGTAAAGGGACGCCCAACTCTTGAGCACCTCCTTCATATTTTCGTGGATGGATCAACAGAAAAGGGTGCACAATGTAAACCCTAAAAGTCACGAAAATTCCAAAAAAAAATTTGGATAAATTCGGTGCAAAATTGAAAGAGTTTTGGATTTCTAAAACTCTATCTCATAGAATTCGAAATCCAAACTTATTCCTTTTAGATTTGATCCAAATCACCTTTCATGTAAGAAAGAAGAGAGGAGACCTTTTGTGAACGTGGGAGAGATCTGGGAGAGGGCTTTTGTCGCACAAAATAAGTGGAGATTGGCGTTGAATAAGAGAGAGGGCGTGGAGAAGGTTTATGTGGTGCAAGGTGGAATCCTAGTCCTACTAGGATTCTGTCTCATAACTTGTTTTAATTTGGTTTCCCAAACCAAATCAAATCAAAATTAGATCAACCCAATTAAAATAGGTCTTAACCTAATTAATAACCTAATTTAATCAGATTAAATTAGATTTAAATCTGATTTAATTTTCTAATCAAATTAGAAATTAGATTGACCCAAGTCCTAGTTGAACTAGGACTAGTCTTTCCTTGCACTTGGCTTATCCAATAAACCAATTGGACTTGATCCAATCAAGCCCAAACCAAATCTAATTAAATCATATTTAATTAGACTTAATCTCAGCCCATTGGCTTAATCAAATTAAGCCAATTAGCAATCAAATTGCTAATCGATCCTCCTGCAACACTTGCACTGGGTTAAATATCAATCATATTGATCATCTAACCCTAGAACGATTCTTAATCGTTGATCAACCATCCGATCGGATCATGAACTCTAATGTGTGTGACCTCATAGGTCCGAACCTAAGCCGGTAGTATAGAAACAAATTCTTATACCAATCGAAGTGACCATCTAGCAATGGTACCCGACGTCCGGATAGGTCGAATGTGTAGAACAACATCCTTAGAACCCATGCGGATATAGTTTTCATATAATTCATCCCCTTGACCAAAATGATCATAGGACACCCCAGAGCTCAACTGTCAACTCTGATCAGGTTGTCCACATTGTATTTCAAAATATCAAATCCATCTGATGGATTACCCTGGCCAAGGTTTTGCTAAATTGAAATACAGCGACTCATTCTTCTCCAACTCTTGGAGTGGTCAATCCCATCTCGATCATACTCTGACTTCGCAAGTACTTGACTATGCCCAGAAGCCTTCCGTCCCTGAATTAGAAATTCAGTTAGTCCAGTACCAAAGCACAGTGAGTTGCTTGCAAGTCACTGAGGTGATCTCAAGTCTAAGGGACACTTATACCTATATCCCATCAGAGACATTCTCGACAGCAGAATGCTCTGGAGTTGGTCACGTTCAATGACGATGTACCCTTACATCTCACCTGTATGCCATACCAGTGTCTCCACACTCTTTGGTTAAGAGGACAACCAACCCATATGGCCTACAGCGACCTATGCTTGATAGAAGCTGTCGTCCTTATTAACAGCCTATCATTTGGTCGTGAACAGTTTTAAGGACTAATCGATAAATCCTCTCTTTATCGAACTTAAATAGTCCTAAGGACTTCATCATAACAACGGAGTTCATTAGAAGATGAAAGCTTATGATGAAAATGCCAAATATATTTTATTTATTAACAAATCAATTACAATACTTGGTTGCTCAACCGTCAACAGCTTGACGATTGGCTTTTTGGGACACATTTCCCAACAACTCCCACTTGTCCTAAAGCCACTCGGCACAGTATCTAATACCCATCTTCGACTTGTGGTTGTCAAACTCCTTTATTGCCAGGGCTCTAGTGAAGCAGTCGGCTAGGTTCTCCTTTCAGTCGATCTTCTGAAGGTCGATGTCACCTCGATCCACGATCTCTCAGATCGAGTGGAAGCGGTGTAAAATGTGCTTCATCCGCTGGTGTACTTTGGATTCCTTCACCTGAGCTATGGCACCAGTGCTGTCGCAGTAGAGCAGGACTAGACCATCGAGGGAGGGTGCTACTCCGAGCTCGTTGATGAATTTCCTCAGCCACACAGCTTCCTTCGCGGCATCTGATGCTGCGATATACTCTGCTTCACAAACAGAGTCTGCCACAGTATGCTGCTTGGAACTCTTCCAGCAGATGGCTCCACCATTCAGAGTAAAGATATAACCCGACACACTCCTGCTGTCATCATGGTCAGATTGAAAGCTGGAGTCTGTGAACCCCACAAGTTTCAGATCTGACTCGCCATAAACCAACCATTGGTCCTTAGTATTTCTCAAATACTTAAGGATGGCTTTAACCACTTTCCAGTGGTTTTCTCCAAGATCAGATTGGTATCTACTCACTACTCCTAGTGAGTATGCCACATCTGGTCTTGTACATGTCATGGCGTACATAATAGATCCCACGGCTAAAGCATATGGGACTCTACTCATACGCTCTCTCTCTTCAGGAGTTATCGGACAATCCTTCTTAGAGAGAGAAATTCCTTGGCCTATCGGTAGATAGCCCTTCTTGGAATTCTCCATGCTGAACCTCTTCAGCACAGTGTCTATGTACATGGACTGGGATAACCCAAGCATCCTTTTAGATCTATCCCTATAGATCTTCATCCCTAGGATGTAGGATGCTTCACCCAAGTCCTTCATGGAGAACTATGATGACAACCAAACTTTTATTTCCTGTAGTGCGGGGATGTCATTCCCAATTAAGAGAATGTCATCCACGTACAAGACAAGGAATACCACAACTGGACCATTTGCCCATTTATAGATGCAGGGCTCTTCTCCATTCTTAATGAAGCCATACGTTTTGATCACCTTATCAAAATGCATGTTCCAACTCCGAGAAGCTTGCTTCAGTCCATAAATGGATCTCTGAAGCTTGCACACCTTGGACTCATCTGTGGATGTAAACCCTTCAGGTTGTATCATATACACCTCTTCAGTCAGCTCTCCATTCAGAAAAGCTGTCTTTACATCCATCTGCCAGATCTCATAATCCAGATGGGCAGCTATTGCAAGCATTATCCGAATAGATTTGAGCATTTCCACAGGGGAAAATGTCTCGTCATAGTCAATACCATAACGTTGACGATACCCCTTGGCAACCAGACGGGCTTTATAGGTCTCTACCTTTCCGTCTGCGCCCCTCTTCCTTTTGAAGACCCATTTACACCCAATGGGTTTAACCCCTTCAGGTGGGTCAACCAATGTCCATACATCGTTGACCTTCATGGACTCCATTTCGGATTTCATGGCTTCAAGCCATTTCTCGAAATCAGGTCTCTGCATAGCATCCATATAGGTGATCGGATCCTCATTATTCTCATCAAGTTCGATGGGATCACCGTCCCGGACCAAAAAACCGTAGTATCTGTCCGGCTGATGCGGTACTCTACCGGATCGCCTTAATGGTACAGGTATATTGGGCTCCGGATCTGATCTAATCATATCCGACTCAGGTTCAGCTATTGGTGTCGGTCCTTCTACCTGTTGAACTTCATCAAGTTCAACCTTAGAGGCAACGGTTCCTTCACCAAGGAACTCCTTTTCTAAAAAGATTGCCTTAAGGCTGACGAACACCTTTTGTTCATCAGCATGGTAGAAAAAATATCCTTTTGTCTCTTTGGGGTACCCTATGAATGAGCATTTGTCAGATCTAGGTCCAAGTTTGTCTGTGACTAATCGTTTGACATAGGCCGGGCACCCCCAGACCCTAAGGTGTGAAAGTGCTGGCTTACGTCCCGTCCATATCTCATATGGAGTCTTAATTAGAGACTTACTTGGAATCCTATTTAACAGATAACAGGCCGATTTGAGTACATATCCCCAGAAGGATATCAGCAAGCTAGCAAAAAATCCATCATGGATCGGACCATGTCTAACAGAGTCCGATTCCTCCTTTCAAACACACCATTATGCTGTGGTGTTCCTGGAGGAGTCCATTGGGAGAGAATCTCATTCTCTCTTAGATATGTGAGAAACTCACTAGAAAGGTATTCTCCTCCTCGATCAGATCGAAGAGTTTTAATACTCTTTCCAGTTTATTTTTCTACTTCACTTTAGAATCGTTTGAACATTTCAAATGAATCCGACTTATGTTTCATTAGATAGACATATCCATATAGGTATAGGTCATCCGTGAAAGCTATGAAGTAGAAATATCCACCTCTAGCACTGGTGCTCATGGGCCCACATACATCAGTATGTACTAGGCCCAAGAGCTCAGTAGCTCTCTCACCTTTTCCAGTAAAAGGTGACTTGGTCATTTTACCAAGAAGACAGAACTCACAGGTTGGAAGTGATTCACAATCACTGACTTTGAGGATTCCCTCTTGAGTCAACCTGTTTATTCTGTTCTTATTTATATGACCTAGCCTCCAATGCCATAAGTAGATATTTGACACACTATCTAATCTAGGGTGCTTGCCAGTAGAATAGACTCTTATCAGGCTTGATCTTTTTGGTCTGGCTCTGCACAGATATCCCAGCCTGAACTTGCACCTTCTTGACTTTCTTCTTCTTGTTCTTCTTTCCTTTCTCAAAGGGTCGAGAACCAGAAGATGAACCTCCCACTGAGTTCACTGAGTTCACCGACTCCTTGAGGAGTTGGTGATCCTTTTCAAAGTTCTGAAGCAACCCCATTAACCCATGGTAGTTTACTTCAGGCTTTGTCATTCTATAATGAGTGAGGAATGGGAGACAAGACTTGGGCAGCGAGTTCAGTATTGCATCTTTCCCAAGCTGCTTTCAAGGGAAAGCCGAGCTTGCTCAATCGTTCCATCAGCTCGATCATGTACAATACATGATCAGTGATAGAGACTCCATCCCGTATTTTGGCGTTGAAGATGGCACAACTAGTCTTGTGCCTCTCTACGTCATCAGGTGTGCCAAAGGTATCATCCAACACTTGAAGCATGTCCTTTGGCTGAGCCGTCTCGAATCTGCGACTGAACTCGTCGCTCATGATAGCAGCCAGCATGATACAGCGCACCGTGGTCCGGTCACTGAGCCACTTCTGGTAAGTGTCTCTAACTGTTCCACATGCATTGACAGCTGACTCCTCAGGTGCAGGATCCATTATCACATATAGGATCCGTTCATGCTCCAGGACTATCTTCAACTTTCGGTACCAGCTACCGAAGTTGGGTCCCACCAACTTATCATTGTCCAACAATAATCGGAGCGATAAGGAAGTGGCCATATTTGCACAAAGGAGAACCATAACCTAATTAGTAATTGATTCATTAAACCTAAAGATTTGGACTTTAATCAAAAGGTTTCTCCCACTATTTTATTCGAATTGGTAGCCTCTACCTTCAATTCGAGGAATTACCCTAATTCCTTAGCGGGTACTAGAATCCACTTAGACTGCACACAAGCCCAACTTTGGTTAGCCAACCCATGTACATCTAAGGGTAGGTTCATAACCAATTGTTTCTCTAAACAATTTCTAGTAATTTTAATTTTGCCCAGGAAACCTAATCAGTAGGCTTTGGCCTCCACTGTAAGGATCCAGTTAGGTCCAACCATTAACATGATCATACTTGGTATATCTAACCAACGAATGATTAAGCCCAACTTTGGTTGGCTCACCTAACCACCATTAGAGAGATACTTCCAAGTCGTCATATGATGAGTGATAATTCCATTAGTCAACAAGCACCAGGCCTTTGGGTCTGCAATGATTATTGAGTTCATGGACTCATTATCAAACACCTTAATGGGAGGCTATGACTCAGTTATCTCCATAACTTTATCATTTTAAGGACCTAATAATTTTAGAGGATTTAAATAATATAGAGGATGAGGTCAGATGAACCAGCTTATCATGATCCTCCCACTGACTTCACCAAGTCAGCTTAAGGGAGACCATTAAAAGGGCTGGTCTAGGAGCACCTAAATCAGTCACACTGATTTACCTAGCTGACATGGGTCAGCTCGAATAGTCAAGTGATCCGATCAAAACATAATTTCACCAAGAGGCCAGGTAAGTTCAATCAGTGGGAGGGTCTGCCAAAGCTTGCCTTAGACACCATCATGAATGGCCAGGTAAGCGGGCTCCCAATTAAAAACCACCGGTCTGGTTTACCTTAGACACCAACTGGTTTAATTAGTTTCAATTAGATCAACCTAACAGTTCGTGCTAGACCGCTTAGCCAAGAATCAAGTCCATTTGGTTCTCGTTAAAGACATGGACTTGACCAACTACAACTATTGTAATTGATCTAGAGAATCCTTGACCTAATCTAAGACAACAATTGATTAGATTTAGTCAATTCTCTAATTAAGTCCATCTTTAATCTAACCATAGGTCTAACCCAATTAATGGACCTAATTTCCACTAACCCATTAACCCAATGTGTTATGATTTGTGTCTTAGGTTCTTCAATTCACAATCCTAGAACCTAATCAAACAACTTCTTAATTCTTAATTAAGTTTTGGGCTGAGGGTTGGGTTCGGCTTTTCAAAAAATAATTTTCATATTTGTAAAACAATTTTACAATATGATTCTACCAATCATATTGCATGTTTGATTCATAATCAAGATGCAAGTGAAATAAACATGAAACTACTTTAGATCTAATCTAAACAGGTTCATGTAATTGAAACAATTTCAACTTTAAATAATTTCTTTGCATAAAAATTATTAATAAAGAGATTTTATTTCAGATTTAAACATCTTTTAAATCTAATAAATCATAAATTTAATCTAGATCATATCTAACAAATTTATGATTAAAGATAGATCTACACAAACTAGGACAACCTTTGCACTGTAAGGGGTAAACCTTACAGCAGGACAACCTTGCAGTTTGTGATTGATCTAAAATTTTAATTTCAGATTTAATAATCAGATTATAAATTAGATCTAATCTAAAAAATAATCTAAGCATGTATAAATAATCATGTAATAAAGAACCTAGGCTCTGATACCAATTGTAGGAACCAGATCTAGGGTTTCAGGGTTAGATCTTGAAACTTTTTCAAGATCACACAGCGGAAGACTAAAATAAATCAAAATTTATTTTCTAAGATCAGAAGATCCCTAGATCTAAGATCCTATTACATGATTATTACATAGCATTAAATCAAAAATTAAAATATATATAAATATAGTATGAACTACATGTTGATCATATCAACATGTTTCTATACTAGCTACATCTAATGTATGTATTAAATAATAGATCAGATCTATTACCTTGCAAGTTAGACGCTCTAACCTCGCTGATCCGGGCTTAAGGATGATGTTGCAAGCCGCACACGCGTCCGGCCTCTAGGAGTCGTCCACACGAGCCCACGAATCTCGATCAGAAGTCCTGCTTCAGGAAATCAGCACAGTATGCTAGTACTGCGCTGATCCTTCTTTGATGGTTGATCAGGTGCCTCCTTCTTCTTGATTTGGACTCTTCCAAAGATGGAAAGTAGAAGGAGGAGTTTCAGATCTGAGACACTCTCAGGAAACTCAAGATGGAAGGAGGAAAGATATGAAAATAAAAACCCAAGAAGAAGACCCTCTTCTTCTTCACGTTTTTCTCTCTAGACACCCAAACTTGCATCTTTTATATCTCCACGACCCAAAGGTATTTCTCTCTGATTTTTGGATGGCAGAAAGGCCTCTCAAATATCTATCTCTCCCTAAAATTTCACAAAGAAACTCATCTTATATAGAGAGATATGATAGAGTCCTTGTCTAGGTCAAACACCTAGTCAAGGCTTATCCAAACATGGCAAGTAAAGGGACGCCCAACTCTTGAGCACCTCCTTCATATTTTTGTGGATGGATCAACAGAAAAGGGTACACAATGTAAACCCTAAAAGTCATGAAAATTCCAAAAAAAATTTGGATAAATTCGGTGCAAAATTGAAAGAGTTTTGGATTTCTAAAACTCTATCTCATAGAATTCGAAATCCAAACTTATTCCTTTTAGATTTGATCCAAATCACCTTTCATGTAAGAAAGAAGAGAGGAGACCTTTTGTGAACGTGGGAGAGATCTGGGAGAGGGCTTTTGTCGCACAAAATAAGTGGAGATTGGCGTTGAATAAGAGAGAGGGCGTGGAGAAGGTTTATGTGGTGCAAGGTGGAATCCTAGTCCTACTAGGATTCTGTCTCATAACTTGTTTTAATTTGGTTTCCCAAACCAAATCAAATCAAAATTAGATCAACCCAATTAAAATAGGTCTTAACCTAATTAAGAACTTAATTTAATCAGATTAAATTAGATTTAAATCTGATTTAATTTTCTAATCAAATTAGAAATTAGATTGACCCAAGTCCTAGTTGAACTAGGACTAGTCTTTCCTTGCACTTGGCTTATCCAATAAACTAATTGGACTTGATCCAATCAAGCCCAAACCAAATCTAATTAAATCATATTTAATTAGACTTAATCTCAGCCCATTGGCTTAATCAAATTAAGCCAATTAGCAATCGAATTGCTAATCGATCCTCCTGCAACACTTGCACTGGGTTAAATATCAATCGTATTGATCATCTAACCCTAGAACGATTCTTAATCGTTGATCAACCATCCGATCGGATCATGAACTCTAATGTGTGTGACCTCATAGGTCTGAACCTAAGCCGGTAGTATAGAAACAAATTCCTATACCAATCGAAGTGACCATCTAGCAATGGTACCCGACGTCCGGATAGGTCGAATGTGTAGAACAACATCCTTAGAACCCATGCGGATATAGTTTTCATATAATTCATCCCCTTGACCAAAATGATCATAGGACACCCCAGAGCTCAACTGTCAACTCTGATCAGGTTGTCCACATTGTATTTCAAAATATCAAATCCATCTGATGGATTACCCTGGCCAAGGTTTTGCTAAATTGAAATACAGCGACTCATTCTTCTCCAACTCTTGGAGTGGTCAATCCCATCTCGATCACACTCTGACTTCGCAAGTACTTGACTATGCCCAGAAGCCTTTCGTCCCTGAATTAGAAATTCAGTTAGTCCAGTACCAAAGCACAGTGAGTTGCTTGCAAGTCACTGAGGTGATCTCAAGTCTAAGGGACACTTATACCTATATCCCATCAGAGACATTCTCGACAGCAGAATGCTCTGGAGTTGGTCACGTTCAATGACGATGTACCCTTACATCTCACCTGTATGCCATACCAGTGTCTCCACACTCTTTGGTTAAGAGGACAACCAACCCATATGGCCTACAGCGACCTATGCTTGATAGAAGCTGTCGTCCTTATTAACAGCCTATCATTTGGTCGTGAACAGTTTTAAGGACTAATCGATAAATCCTCTCTTTATCGAACTTAAATAGTCCTAAGGACTTCATCGTAACAACGGAGTTCATTAGAAGATGAAAGCTTATGATGAAAATGCCAAATATATTTTATTTATTAACAAATCAATTACAATACTTGGTTGCTCAACCGTCAACAGCTTGACGATTGGCTTTTTGGGACACATTTCCCAACATTATGTACTGGGGCTGATCGAGAATAGTTGAAGAGAGCAAAGACCACTCTTCTCAAGAGGTGGCTAGTGCTCAGCTCATAATGCAAGTAGCTATTTGTGTTCGGCTCGGATCATAAAAAGCGGTCTATGCTCGGTTCATCTTATAAGTGGTAGGCTCAGCTCATCTTGATCCGAGATGCAACATGTGCCTATGGCATCTTGTGCCTTCTTCGATGGTGTTCTGAAGGTCTGGTTAGTTAGCCCTCATGAGAGGCAACGTGTGCCTGCAACATCCTGTGCCTGTGGCATCTTGTGCACTTATCATCTTCGCATGAGAGGTAGCATGTGCTTGCAGCATCTTGTGCCTATGGCATCTTGTGCTCTCCTCGGTGGTGTTCTGAGGGTCCTATTAGTTAGCCCTTATGAGAGACATCATATGCCTATGGCATCTTGTGCCTGTAGCATCTTGTGTATTTCTCATTTTCATACAAGAGGCAGCGTGTGTCTGTGGCATCTTGTGCTCTCCTCGACAGTGTTTTGAGGGTTTGGTTAGTTAGCCCTCATGAGAGGCATCATGTGCCTATGGCATCTTGTGCCTGTAGCATCTTATGTACTTCTTGCCTTCAAGTGAGAGGTAGCGTGTGCCTGCAGTATCTTATGCCTATGGCATCTTGTACTCTCCTCAGTGGCATTCTGAGAGTCTGATTAGTTAGCCCTCCAAAGGTCCCTTAGGGTCTCCCTCCGCTTCTCACATGGCTTGGGCTTTGCATGGCTCTTATAAGTTAGCCCCACTTCTAAGTCATCGAGGTCTTCTCAGATTGTCCTCTGCGAGTCGACCATAGTCACGGCTAAGAAAACCTATGAAGTTAATTGGAAAAAGATTTAAAACTTTGGGATGCCTTTGTGCCAGCATAAATTGGTAGGACTCATTCATATAAAAAGATGTTACAACATCATTGATAGTACATACGAAAGTTAGCTGAGTTTCATGACCTAGAGATTGGCATCCTATCAAGCTGTTTGAGCTTGTAAGTTTTAGAGCATACTACTTCATCCACCTGATAAGGGCCTTCCTAATTGGGTTACTGCTTTTTCTGCTCAATGGGCTGTGAAACCTCAGCCCACCGCAACACTAGATTGCTAGCTCGAAATTTCTTCAATTTAACTCAGGAGTTGTAATACTTGGCCACACTTTGATGGTAAGCAGCTATTCTCACAGCGGCGTGCTCTCTGCTCTCTTCAATTAAGTCGAGATTAGCCTATAGTCATATTGAGTTGGTATCTTCATTGTACTCTTCAACTCTAAGGGAAGGAAGCCTGAACTCTATGGAGATAACCGTCTCAATCCCGAATGCCAAGTTGAAAGGGGTCTCGTCAGTTGGGAGCCTCTGGGTGGTCCGATAGACCCACAATATATGATAAAGTTCATCGACCCATAAACCCCTAGTCCGATCGATCCTAGCCTTTAAGCCTTGCAGGATGGTTTGGTTGGTCACTTCTACCTCTCCATTCATCTGTGGATGGCCTACTGAAGTAAAATGATGTTTAATATGATATTCTTTATAGAACTCACAGAGTCGGATACTGCTGAACTGTCTACATTGTCTGTGATCAATACCCTAAGGAGACCGTAGCGGCAGATAATAGATTTTTAGATGAATTCTTCACTTTGGCCTCTGTTTTGTGGGCCAGAGATTCGGCTTCAATCTACTTTGTAAAGTAGTCGATGGCCACTAGGAGAAACTTGCACTGACTTGACGCAAGAGAAGAGGGGCCAAGAATATCCATCCCCCAATGGATGAGCAGTCCAGGGGTGCTGATAGGAGTCAAGAATGCTGCCGACTGATGCTGGATACTGAAAATCTTTTGGCAGTGATTACACTTTCTAACAAACTCGCTTGCATCTTAATGTATGGTTGCCGGTAATATCCCTGATGGAAAATCTTGTAGGAGAGGGATCTAACCCCCAAATAGCTCCTACAAATGCCTTCATGGACCTCTTGCAGCATGTAATCTATCTCGGATGGATGCAAATATTTCAATAATGGCAGATAGAAGGACTGCCTATACAGCTTGTCGTCATAGAGAACATAATGGGTAGCTTGCTTTCTTACTTTCCAAGCTTTTCTATGATCAGACGGTAGCTCGCCCGATCTCAGATAGTTGAGTAGAGGGTCAATCCAGCAAGATTTTTCATCAATTTGTTGAATGATGAGGGGCTCCTCGAGGCTCAAGGTTTTCAGTACCCTAATATAAGTCCCTTCCTCTCAGTCGATGGGTAGCAAAGCTGCTAGCTTCGATAGTGCATCTGTCTTGGCATTGTTCGCTCTAGGGACCTGCGAAATGTCAAAGCTCAAAAAAGTCGAGGTTAAATCCTTTACCTTTTGGAGATATCTTTTCATATTTTCCTTTCGGGCCTCATAGCCACCCTTGATATGGCTAACCACTAACTGGGAGTCACTAAAGACGTTTAGATGCTGGGCCCCCACTTTCTTCGCCACTCTGAGGCCAGAAAGTAGAGCTTTATACTTCGCCTCATTATTAGTGGTGGGGAAGTCAAAGCGCAAGGCATATCCCACCATCTCTCTTTCAGGACTGGTTAGGATGAGTCCAGCCCCTACTCTCATCGCACTTGACGAGCCATCCACATGCAGCATCCAGAGCTCCTTTGGGTCAGATCCTATGTCTACCTCCTTGCCTCTCGAGCTTTCACCAGACTCTGAGTTCTCCCCTTTTTTCGAGCTCCTTACGGCCCTCGAGCCCTCTCCATTTGGAATGGTGCACTCAAGGATGAAATCTACCAGCACTTGGGCCTTGATGGAAAACTGCAGACTGTACTGCACGTCCAACTTGACGAGTTCCAAAGACCACTTCGCAATCCATCTTGAGGTATCCGGGTGGTAGAGAATGGCTTTAATTGACTGGTCAGTAAGCAGCACCATCGTATAAGCCTGAAAATAAGGCTGCAACTTCCTCATCGTGCTGACCAATGCAAAAATCAGCTTCTCAAGTTTAGAATATCTGATCTCTGCATTATGAAGGATCTTGCTAGTGTAGTACATAGGCCTTTACACTCATCCTTTATTCTGAACCAGGACTAAGCCGATTGCAACTGGGGAGATGGCGATATAGAGAAACAACTCCTCGACAGGCTAAGGCTTCGAGAGCAATGGTGGGGAGCTGAGGCACTGCTTCAACTCCTCAAATGTCTTCTGGCGTTCAGTGGTCCACTGGAAGTCTCTTGGCTATCTAAGAATCTTAAAGAAGGAGAGACACCTCTCAACCGACCTGAAGACAAAATGATTGAGTGAGCTAATCTTACCAGTGAGGCACTGCACTTTCTCGATAGTCTTCGATGGCGCCATCTTAAGGACCGTCTTGATCTTTTTGAGATTTGTCTCGATGCCTCTTTGAGAGATCATGAATCCAAAAATTTTTTTGATGGTGACTCCAAAAGTATATTTTGTCGGATTAGCCTCATCCGAAATTGATGGAGAGTACCAAATATCTCTCGAAGGTCAGCAACATGATCCAGGGTAGCTTGACTTTTGACGGTATATCATCAACATATGCCTCCATATTGCGGTCAAGCTGATCTTTAAAGATTTTGTCCACCAACTGTTGATAGATGGCCCTTGCATTCTTCAAGTCGAAGGATATCATCCTATAACAATAAGTCCACGGTCAGTCACAAAGATTGTTTTCTCCTCATCTTCAGACACCATTCGGATTTAATTATAATCGATGAAAGCATCCATGAAGCTGAGGAGCTCATGCTCGGAGATGGCGTTCACCAATTGATTGATCTGAGGCAAAGGATAGCTATCCTTGAGATAGGTTTTGTTGAGATCAATGAAGTCGACGCACATGCTGAAGAAAATATGTGGTATTGCAGTACATATGATTTTAAAAATTTTATGCAACAAAAATGAAAGATTAAACAATTTAATCTTAATCACATGCATAAGATCTAATCTTAAACTACCACATCATGATCTATGATATAAAAAAATATATACTTTAGATCAAAAAATAAAACCATGCATCGATCTCATCAATGCTGAAAATCTAGATCTAACTATTAGATCTACTATAGAAATCAAAATAAGTTAGAGATCATTACCAAATAAATTTTGATCTTAATCTCCTATGATCTAATGATTGGAGAAGGTGTTCCTCAGGTCACTCACACCCACACGGAGTCATCTGGCCTCTACAAAAAAATTTATGTGAAGACTGATGCAGATCAGGGGCTTGGAGGTGTTAGTCTGCAAGCAACTTCGATAGCTGATTTCTTCTTTCTTCTTCAAGCATCTTAGACACTCCAAAGCAATAAAAGATCTAGAAGAAGAAGAGAGGAGGAGGAGAAGAGCTCTGAAAAATCAAAAAACAGCAAGAGAATTGATCATAGGACGTCCAAGAGAGAGGCCCCTTTTTATAGACTAAGAATTAGGGTTTTAATTTCCAAGAAAGGGTGCCAATAGTCCATGCCAAAACCACCTTTTGGCATCCCAAAAAATTCCAAAAAAATTACTAAGATGTGGAGAAGGATAGTCTCACATGCTAAAAAATTCTTCAAAAAAACTAAAAAAAAATAATATAGCACCAATAATATTCTATGTATGAAAAATCTCTTTCCTAGTTTACATTTATCTCTAATTCGGATTGCATTCGAATTAGACAAGAAATAAGATTATAACTCATCAAATATTGCTATCCACTCTTATTGGACTCTCTATCATGATGTCAAAAATTACAACCCAAATCTAATTAGATGTGAAGAAATTGGTAAGGATAGAGTCCAAGTTGATAAGGACTCTTCATTTTCAATTTTGATTCTAATCCAAGTCAAATTTGGATTGAACCCACAAATAGAAATGAATCTAATCCAATTAAAAACCTAGATAGCTTATCAAATTTTTAACCTAATTAGGAATTAGTTGAGTCAAAACTCTGATCGAATCAGAATCAAATTTTTCTTATAATCGGGCTCGATCATATCAAACCCAATCAGAGTCGAACTGAATCCAATACAATTAGACTTGATCCAAAGCTCTTTACTTAATCAAATTGAGTCAATTAGTAATCTAATTACTAATTAATTCTTCACTAATAGTAGAGTCTCAGTCCTAGTGAGACTCTCCCACAGAGTTCTAGTCTGAGTAGGACTGTTCACTAGAGTCACAATCCAATTAGACTCTTCAGCCATCTGATTTGATCAAATCTTCTAATGTGTGTGACCCCATATGTTCAAACCTAAGCTAGTAGCATAGGAATAACTTTCTATACCAATCGATGTAACTATCTAACAATGGTGATCCGACGATCGGATAGATCAAAGTATTGCAAAATAACCTTCTAGAACCTACTAACGTATGGTTATCATATAATTCATCCCTTTATCTCAAATGATCAAGATGACCTAGGATTTAACTATCAATCCTAATTTAGTCGATCACATTGTATTTTAATCTTTTAAATCTATCTCATAGATTACCATGCCAAGATTTTGCTAAATTAAAATACACTGATGCATATCTCCTACTAATTCAGAGAGGTCAATTCTATCTTGACTCACATACTGACTTGATAAGTACTTGACTGTACCCAATATTCTTCCATCACTGAGTTAGAAACTTAGATGGTCCAGTATTAAAGTACAGTGAGTTGCTTACAAGTCACCCTGACGGTCTCAGATCTGAGAAATACTTATATCCATATCCTTTACGAGTTACTCTTGACAGTAGAGTGCTCGGCACATGATCATATTTGATACGAATGTACTCCTATATTCCATCTGCATGCCATAATAGTATCTCCACACTTTTTGATTAAGAGGATAATCAACTCATATGGCACACAACGACTTACACTTGATATCGCTATTATCCTAGTAATAGCGTATCGTTTGGTCACTAACATTTTTAAGGACTTAACAATAAATCCTCCTTTGTCAATTAATTATAGTCCTAAAGACTTCATTACGATACAAAATTTCAAAAATGATCAATTTGTAATAAAAATATCAAATAATTTTTATTAATAAAAATTCATATATAATTTACAAGATGAGCACAATCGTCAATAGGCTGACGAATGACTTTGGGACATATTTTTCAATAACTCTCACTTGGACTAAAGCCAATTGGTGCAGTATCAAATACCCATCTTCGACTTGTGGTCATTGAACTCCTTGCTTTTAAGAGATTTAGTAAATGGATCGATCAATTTTTCTTTCCGTCGATCTTCTGAAGGTCGACGTTACCTCGATCCATGATCTTTCAGATAAGGTGATAGTGACACAGAATATGTTTGGTGAACTGATGGGATCCTGGCTCCTTGGCTTAAGCAATGGCTCTAGTATTGTCACAGTATAATAAGACAGGGCCATCAACAGAGGGTGCCACTCCAAGCTCGTCGATGAACTTTCATAACCATACAGCTTCCTTCGTAGCATCGGATGCTGCGATATACTTCACTTCACAATTAGAGTTGCCATAGTGTACTGCTTGAAATTTTTTCTGCAGATCACTCATCATTTAGAATAAAAATATAATTCAACATACTTTTGCTATCGTCATGATCTAACTGAAAGCTGGAGTCGGAGAATCCCACAAGTTTCAAGTCAGTTTTACCATATACAAGCCACTGATCCTTAGTATTTCTTAAATACTTAAGAATGGTCTTTATGACCTTTCAGTGATTTTCTCTTGGATCAGATTGGTATATACTTACTATCTCTAGTGAGTATGCCACGTTTGATCTTGTACATGTCATGACGTACATAATAGAACCCATTGTCGAAGTATATGAAATTCTACTCATACGCTCTCTCTCTTGAGGAGTTGTCGGATAATCTTCTTTCGAAAGAGAAATTTTTTGACCTATCGAAAGATAGCTTTTTTTGAAATTCTCCATGCTGAACCATTTCAATATGATATCTATGTGCGTGGATTGGAAGAGTCTGAGCAGCCTCTTAGATCTATCCTTATAGATCTTCATTCCTAGGATGTAAGCTGCTTCTCTCAGATCTTTCATGCAGAATTATGACGACAGCCACACTTTTATTCTCTGTAATGCAAGGATATCATTCTCGATTAAGAGAATATCATCCACATACAATACAAAACATATAATTGTTGAACCATTTGTGCACTTATATATGTAGGATTCCTCTCCGTTCCTAACGAAGCCATATGTTCTGATCATCTTATCAAAATGTATGTTACAACTCTGAGATGCTTGCTTCAATCCATAAATGAATCTCTGAAGCTTGCACATCTTGGACTCATCTATGGATATGAAACTTTTAGGTTGTATCATATACACCTCTTCGTTTAGCCCTCTATTTAGGAAAGCTGTCTTCATATCTATTTGCTAGACTTCATAGTCCAGGTATGTTGCTATCACAAGCATAATCTGAATGAACTTGAGCATTACCACAGGAGAAAATATCTTATCACAGTCAATACCATAATGCTGATGATAATTCTTAGCAACCAAATAAATTTTATAGGTCTCCACCTTCCTGTCTGTGCCCCTCTTCCTTTTGAAGTCCACTTACACCCTATGGGTTTAACCTCTTCAGGTGGGTGAACCAATGTCCATACATCGTTGATTTTTATGGACTCTATTTCAGATTTCATGGCTTCAAATTATTTATCAGAGTTGGACCTCTGCATCACATCCATGTGGTGATCGGATCCTCATCATTCTCATTGAATTCGATAGGATCCCCATCCTGGATCAAGAAACCTAAGTATCTATCTGGCTAATACGGTATTCTACCAGATCGCCTTAAAGATGTTTGTTCATTGGGCTCCGGGTTTGATCTTATCAAATCTGATTTAGATTCAATCATTGGTGTCAGTTCTTCTACCTATCGAACTTCGTCAAGCTCGATTTTAGATGCACTTATTCCTTCACTAAAAATTTTTTTTTCTAAAAAATATGCCTTACTGCTGACAAACATCTTTTGTTTAGCAAACAGGTAAATGTAATATCTCCTTATTTTCTTGGAGTACTCTATGAAGTTATATTTATCGGACTTAGGCTTGAGCTTATTAGTTTGTGATTGTTTAACATAAGCCGGATACCCCTAGACCCTAAAGTAAGAGAGGTTTGGCCTACGTCCTGACCATATTTCATGTAGTGTCTTACTAAATGACTTGCTCAAAATATTATTAACTGCAAGACAGACTGTTTCAAGTATATATCCTCAAAAAGAGATCAATAGAGTTGCAAATCCCATCATGGACCAAACTATGTCCAACAAGATTCGATTCCTCCTTTATGAGATGCCATTATGCTATGGTATCCCTAAAGGGGTCCATTGAGAGAGAATCCTATTCTCTCCTAGCTATGTCAGAAATTTGCTAGAGAGGTATTCACCTCTTCGATTAGATCGAAAAGTTTTAATATTTTTTTTAGTTTATTTCTCTATTTCATTACAGAATCGTTTGAACATTTCAAACGATTCAGACTTATGTTTCATCAAGTAGACGTATCCATACCTAGATAAGTCGTCTGTGAATATAATGAAATAGCTATACCCTCCTCTGGCACATGTGCTCATGAGTCCACATACATCAGTATGTATCAGACCCAGCACATTACTAGTTCGTTCATCTTTTTCAGTAAAAGGTGACTTGATCATCTTTCCAAGCAAGCAAGACTCACAGGTAGGTAACGATTGATAATTATTTTTATCAAGAATCCTTCTTGAACTAACTGTTCATTTTGCTCTTGTTGATATGACCTAGCTTATAATGCCAAAAGTAGACATCCATGACATCATCTATTCTAGGATGTTTATTTGAAATGTACATTACATTAGGCCTAGATACAACATAGTTACTATTATTCAACTATCCACGCAAAATTGTCACACCATTCAAAATGATATCACAAAAAAAAAATATTGATATTTCATAATTAAACTTGGCTAAAAGGGCTACTGAAATAATATTCAAAAGAAAACTAAAACAGTAATGACACTCATCAAGAACAATATACTGAGACTTGAATACAAACTTGATGATTTCTAAAGCTAGAACTGAAACTGATCTTTCATCTTCAATATTCAGGAATCTTTCGCCATCTCTAAATCTCTTAGTGACCTGAAGATCCTGCACCGAATTGCAAATGTGAATAGGGCTACCAATACCTAATACCCAAGTCATTGTATTAAAAAGAGAGAAGTTACAAAGTGTTATCACATAAGTACCTTATCCAGCAACTGATTTCTTCTTTTGCTTTGGTCTGTTTGGATCAAGAGAAGTGATATACTGAGGACAATTCTTCTTCCAGTAACCTTACTTCTTGCAAAAGAAGCACTCTGTTTGACTTTGATCAGCCTTGAACTTGAATTTCTGGAATTGACTTCCAGCACCAGGCACCTTCTTATTCTTCTTCTTTTTCTCTTTCTTAAAGGGATGATGACTACTCGAAGAAGATCCTCCCACTAGATTCACCGTCTTCTTACAGAGCTGGTGATCTTTCTCAAAAGTCTGTAGCAACCCCAACAGACCATAGTAGTTGACTACAAGCTTTGTCATTCTAAAATGATTGAGGAACGGTAGGTAGGACTTGAGTAGTGAGTTCAAGATCGCATCCTTCCCCAGCTGTTCGTGCAAAGAAAAGTCGAGTTTGCTCAATTTTTCAATCTATTCGATCATATACAATACATGATCGATAACAGATGCACCATCCCTCATCTGGGTGTTGAAAATAGTACAACTAGTCTTATGCCGCTCAACGTGATCAGGAGTACCAAAGAAATCTCTCAACACTTGAAGCATTTCCTCTGGTTAAGCCTCTTCAAATTTCTGACTGGACTCATCGTTCATGGAGGCCTGCATGATGCAATGAACCATAGTGCGATCGTTGAGCCACTCCAAATAAATATCTCGGACCACTCCTCAGGTGTTAGGAGTAGGCTCCTCAGGTGTCGGATCTGTTATCAATAAGGATCTCTCGTGCTCTAGGACTATCTTTAACTTTCGATATCAATTATCAAAATTCAGTCGGATAAGCTTTCCATTGTCTAACAGTGATCGGAGCGACAAGTTTGAGGCCATATCTACACACACAAGGAAAATACAAAGTCTAATTAGTATATAAATTTATTAATCTTAAAGACTTGGACTTTAGTCTAAAGATCCTCCTACTATTTTATACGAATTGGTAGCCTCTACCTCCAATTCGAAAATTATTTTAATTCCTTAGCGGGTACTAGAATCCATATAGACTACATACAGGTCTGAAGATGGCTCGGTCAGCCCATATGCATCTATGGGTATATTTTTAATCAATTATTTCTCCAAACAACTTCTAATAATTAATTTAGCCCCAGATTTTATTTTAATAGATGATGGGCCTCCACTAAAAGTTTTGATTAGGTCAAATCATTAACATGAATTTACTCAGTGATTCTATCTAATGAGTGATCAGACCCGAGGATAGCTCGATCAATCTAACCATCATCAGATAGTTAATAGAGTCATCATATGATGAATGATACTTCTATTATTTAGAGTGAATACCAGATGGATGGTGCTGTAACGTCAATCATAAATATTGGACCCATTATCACTCATCTTAATGAGAGGCTATGATCTAGTTATCACCATAACCAGCTTATTTTAGAGATCTAATAATTTAAAAAATTTAATCATTTAGAGAAGAGAGAAGAGAAGTTCAATCAGTAGACCATGATCCTCCCACTGGCTGCACAAAATCATTGAATAGGGTTAGGTCATGCTGATTGAATTGGCACCTAGATCAGTCACATTGAGCATGGGCTAACTCAAATTACTTAGCGATCTAATCAAAATCTACTTTACCAAATTGGTTAGATAAGTGAGATCGATGGGAGGGTCTACTAAGCTCATCTTAGACACTATCGAAATGACCAGATAAGTCGCTCCCATTTAAAAACCACTGATCGAAATGCCAAACTTACTTTAGATACCAATTGGTTAATTAGTTTTAATTTGACTAACCTAATAATTTGGATTCAACCACTGAGCTACAATCAAAGTTCATTTGGTCTAATCAAAACATGAACTTGACCATCTACAACTATTGTACTAAAAAAATATTGATTAATCTAATTCAATATTTGGTTAGACTTAATCAATTTTTCTACATGATCAATCAATTTTTTGATTCTAACTTTAGGTCTAACCCAATTAAAGAAAAAGTTCTGATTTGAGCTAACCCATGCCCCATGTTTTATGCAATATCATTAGATCTAAATCATAATTCTAGATTTATTGAGTTTAACATTTAATTCTTAATTAAGTTTTGCATCAATATGGTTAAGATTTTGAAAAAAAAATCATGTAAACTTTTTATATCAAATCATAAAATCTTTTAGATCAAATCTAATTTTTTTTTATAATTTTAAATTAAAATAATTTTGATTAAATAAGATTAGATGTAACTAGTTTCTTCATAACTTACATCACATACAACAACACCTGGAGTTTCAAGATCTAGGATTTTGCAAGAAAGTAAGTTTTATCTTTTCACTTTTTTCTTCATGGGACCTCACAGTGGTACTCCTACACGTCATGAAGAGCACTCCATTGAATGAGAAGAGAGGATCATTAAATCCTACTTACTCCTATGACCGGACAGTCTGGTGATTACCCAATCCAAGTATTTTGCTACTTAGAACATCTAATCTAAGCAGATGATAATCAAATCTGGAAATAAACTTATTTAGATCTAATTTAAATCATAAATAATCAAATATAATATCAAAAATTTAGATCTAAAGTCATATTAATTCATATCAAAACAACCATACTCTGATAAGAGTTGAAGAAAATATGCGGTAGTGCAGTACATGTGATTTTAAAAATTTTATAGAGTAGAAATGAAAGATTAAATAATTTAATCCTAATCACATGCATAAGATCTAATCTTAAACTATCACATCATAATCTATGATATGAAAAATATACACTTTAGATCTGAAAATAAAAACATGCATCGATCTCATCGATGCTAAAAGTCTAGATCTAACTATTAGATCTATCATTGAAATCAAAATAAGTTAGAGATCATTATCAAATAAATTTTGATCTTGATCTCCTCTGATCCAATGGTTGGAGAAGATGTTCTTCAGATCACTCACAGCCACACAAAGTCATCTGACCTTTATAGAAAAATTCATGCAAAGACTGGCGTAGATCAGGGGCTTAAAATTGTTGGCCTGCAAGCAACTTTGACAGCTGATCTCTTCTTTCTTCTTCAAGCATCTTGAACACTCCAAAGTAATAAGAGATTTAGAGAAAGAAGAGAGGAGGAGGAGAAGAGCTCTAGAAAATCAAAAAATAGCAAGAGAATTTATCATAGGATGTTCAAGAGAGAGGACCCATTTTTATAGACTAGGAATTAAGGTTTTTCCAAGGAAGGGTGCCAATAGTCTATGCCAAAACCACATTTTGGCATCCCAAAAAATTCTAAAAAAATCACTAGAATGTGGAAAAAAATTTTAGAGTCTCACATGCTAAATAATTCTTCAAGAAAAATAAGAAAAAAAAATATGGGACCAACAATATTCTATGTAGGAAAAATTTCTTTCATAGTTTACATCTTATCTCTAATTCGGATCGCATTCGAATTAGGCAAAAGATAAGATTATAACTCATCAAATATTATCACCTACTCTTATTGGACCCTCTATCATGATACCAAAAATCACAACCCAAATCTAATTAGGCATGAAGAAATTGGCATGGGTTCAGGAGTGGCGCAAGAGATAAGGATAGAGTTCAATTTGACAAGGACACTTTATTTTCAATTCTGATTCTAATCTAAATCAAATTTGAATTGAACCCACTGATAGAAATAAATTTAATCCAATTAAAAATCTAGATATCTCATCAAATTTTTAATCCATTTAAAAATTAACAGAGCCAAAATTCTGATCGAATCAGAATCAAATTTCTCTTATAATCGAGCTCGAACATATCAAACCCAATCAAAATCGAACTGAATCCAATTCAATGACTTGATTCAAAGCTCTTTGTTTAATCAAATTGAGTCAATTAATAATTTAATTACTAATTAATTTTTTATTAATAATAGAGTTTCAGTCCCAGTGGGACTCTCCCATAGAGTCCTAGTCTGAGTAGGACTCTTCACCGGAGTCACAATCTAATTGAACTCTTCAGCCATCTGATCTGATCAAATCTTTTAATACATGTGATCCTATAGATTCAAACCTAAGCTCATAGCATAGGAATAACTTCTATACTAATCAATGTAACCATCTAGTAATGGTGACCTGACGATCAAATAAGTTGAAGTATTGCAAAGCAACCTTCTAGAACCTACTGACGTATGGTTACTGTATAATTCATCTCTTTATCCCAAATGCTCAAGGTGACCTAGGATTTAACTGTCAATCCTAATTTAGTCGACCACATTATATTTTAACTTTTCAAATATATCTCATAGATTATCCTGGTCAAGATTTTGCTAAATTAAAATACACTGATGCATATCTCCTACTAATTCAGAGGGGTCAATTTTATCTTGACTCACACACCGACTTGATAAGTACTTGACTGCACCCAGTATTCTTTCATTATTAAGTTAAAAACTCAGATGATCCAGTATTAAAGTACAGGAAGTTGCTTACAAGTCACCGAGGCGGTCTCAGGTCTGAGAGACACTTATACCCATACCCTTCACAAGCTACTCTTGATAGCAGAGTGCTCGACACATGGTCATATTTGATGTGAATGTACTGCTATATTTTATTTGTATGCCATAACAGTATCTCCACACTCTTTGGTTAAGAGGATAACCAACTCATATGGCACACAACAATCTACACTTGATATCGCTATCATCCTACTAATAGCGTATCATTTGGTCGTGAATATTTTTAAGAACTTAATAACAAATCTTCTTTTGTCGATTAATTATAGTCCTAAAGACTTCATTACAACACAGAAGCTCAAAGATGATCAATTTATAATGAATATATCAAATAATTTTTATTAATAAAAATTTATATATAATTTATAAGATGAGCACAATCATCAACAGGCTGACGATTGGCTTTGGAACATATTTTCTAATACGTGCACCACTTTTCATTTACCTTCTTGACCAGCACAACATTGGCTAGCTAGTCTGGATACATGATTTTTCTAATAAATTGACCTTGAGCAGCTTGTCCACCTCCTCAGTTATGACCTTCTCGTGCTCTAGGATAAAACTCTGCTTCTTTTTCTTCACTGGATGACTGGTTGGATCTACCCTTAGATGATGGGATATCACCTCTGAATCAATACCAGGCATGTCTGCAGCTGATCAAGTGAAGAGATCTACATTCTCCTGCAAAAGAGCTGTCATTCGACTTTTGGTTACCTTATTTAGGCATGAGCCGATCTTCACCATCCAGTCTAGGTTCTCTTTCTCCAGCAGGACATCCAGGAGGTCCTCAATCGGTTGGGGATGCCCTTCAATCAAAACATCATGGGCGTCCAGCCCTATCGGGAGCTCAGGTTGGACCTTTACCTGGGTCGATTGGCCCTCTGCTTGGAGTTTAGTGACAAAGCATTCTCGGGCCATGGCCTGATTGCCTCGAATCTGTCCTACTCCATTCTTGATTGAAAACTTCATGATTAGGTGGTAGCTCGATGCAACAACCCTCAAAGTCCACAAGCTCGGATGGCCGAGGATTGCATTATAGGCTGAGGGGAGCTTAACCAGTAAGAAGTTAACTTGAATTGTTGTTCATCGGGGTGGATTGCCCACGGTGAGAGGTAGCTTGATCATTCCCTCTGGGATCACAGAGCTCTTAAAAAAACTCTAGATCGGGGTGTCGAATCTACTCAGCTGGTTAGGTGTGAACCCCATCTGGGTGAAGATAGTAAAGTACAAGATATCTTCTAAACTTTCATTATCAATAAAAATATGGTGTATATTGAAATTAGCAATATTTGCTGTTACAACTACTGCATCATTGTGCAGGGCCAAGACACCCTCTACAACGTGCTCGGTGAAGATGATAGTTTCCTCCTACTCATCCTTAAGCCTTGGTGTTTTCACCTTTAGGGGCTCCACCGACCCAACGATCCTCCAGTGATCATGTGGATCTCTCCACGGATTGGTCGCTCTTCTTCCATTGCTAGTCCCCTTGCTTGCCGTCCCTCCTATTCCATCTATCCTGGCTACAGTTGAGGTAGAAGGAATGGGTGTTGAGGTAAAAGAGACAGCTGCTGAACTCTTGAGGGTCCATGTTAAAAAGCCACCTTTCAAATAAAGTGATTCGACCTCCCCTGTCTGACGAGCCTCTCAATCTCATCACAGAGTTGGTGGCAATCTTCAGTATCATGACCGTGGTCATGATGGTAAAAACAACACTTGTTGGGGTCATGGCGGCACTCTGACTTTATCCGCATCTGTGGAGACTCAAGCAACTCAAGCTGTATCTGCATCACCACCTCACTTTGGAGAACGGTCAGAGGTGTGTAGTTATTGTAATGCCTAGGAGGTGAGGGCTATCTATCCTTCCTTGGAGGACTTCGGAACCAACAATTTTGGCCTCCATTTTTCCACCTCTGGAATGGGGACCAAGAGCACTAGTGGGTTCTCTCCTCCTGTTTGGGGAGCACTCCTTATTCAACCCTGCCGCAATAGAACTGACAGAGGAATCATCAACAAAGGCTTCCTCCGTGCGTGCATACTTCTCTGCACGGGCAAGCATATTTGAAAAATCTTAGAGACAAGTCTTGGTCAATGACTTTTTCAAGTCATTCTTCAGTAGGCTGCCCATCATCACGGCCATCGCGGTCGATTAATCCAGATCGCGAACCTTCAAGATCATTGTGTTGAATCTATTCACAAAAGCATGGATCAACTTATCCTCTTTTTGCTTGATGGTGTGGAGGTAGTCAGACCGCTTTTACTATCGTCGACTGCTAACAAAATGACCAATGAAGGATCGGCATAAGTCTTTGAAAGAATGGATGGAGGTGGCTTCAAGCTTGAATACCACTGTCAAGCTGCCCCTTTAAGGGTCGGAGGGAATGTCCAATAGAGGATTGCATCTGATACTCCTTGAAGAAGCATTGCTGCCTTAAAGGTCTCCAGATGATCGACAGGGCTAGTGGTCCCATCATAGACCTCCAGTTGAAGCAATTTGAAGTGGAGGGGGACCGGCTCTTGCATGATCCTCAAGATGAAGGATGGCTTGCTGTTGAATCTCCCGTAAGGCAGCATCGAGAAATTATTGTTGTTGAGAGCATTTTCTATCTTTTATCCAATTATTGATCGAGCATCTGGAACCGTCTTTTGATGTCGAGATCTCGGATGGTGCAGGCCTTGGAGCATGGAGCAGAGTGGCAACAGGGGTTGAATCATGCCCTGATTGTGGACTTGGAGATCGCCACCTGATCAATTGTTGGGCCCTAGGATGGCTCTGATAAGTTGGCCTCTCTTTGAACTTCGATAAGGCACCTACGGCTCTGATTGAAGTGGTGACTGTGGAGCTGAGTTTAGAACAGAATTCTGTGGGGGAACCACCATAGGAGGTACGAGTGGTGCCGTCAAGGAAACTGCAGGTTGCACCATTGGAGAGGGTGCAGGAGCCACCTGAGCAGGTGTGGCCCATCTGGAGGGGCGCAAGAAAAGTTTGGACCGTCTAGACTACGGTCGTCAGATTCTGAACTTGCTGGAAAAGCTGGCTAAACTGGTCAGCCATGATCAGTGCTGGCTAGGCCAGCTAGGCTGATGGCAGAACCTCCGATGCCGTTGGCTACACTTGGCTATTGGCCTAGCCTACTGCTTGACGGGAGGTGGCAGCATTGGAGAGTCAAGAAGATGTTCATCTAAGAGCTATAATGTGAGTGTTAGCCTTCCTCTATCTGTTGCTGCTTGATTCGATCGAGGTCGGAGAGAAGGCAGTTGAGCCTCGCATAGGGATATTGGCCATGGGGTGACATGTAAAACAAGTCCAAATCAAAGATTTTTGCTCTAGTGAGGATCTCCGATGCTCAAGTCAGATTCAGAGAATAATAGGAGCAGCAACGAGTTCTTTGAGAGGAATTGATTGGCTTACCTTCGATCTTCAGAGCTCTGGTTGTTTATATAGAAGGCTATCAAATAGCTGGTTGTACAGCTGTGAGATCATATAATCACGAGGTTGCAGGACCATTGGACATATCATTATGAGTGAGATAATATAGTCCTTAATCGCTCTTGTGAGATTAGGAGAGTCAATTACATCAGAACCTATTCATTCGGGTTGAATAGTTGTTGCGCACGTCAAGAAAATGAGTCGACTAAGATAATAGGGATGGCTTATATACTAAATGAACCACACGGGCACCTCAGCTCTGCATAATGGTTGAAGTAGCCTGTGACACCATGCTGATCTGAGACACTCACGGTAACCACCGTAACACTCATCATAAGTGAAATCAATAGGGATGTATTTGGTTTGTGACTAGAATTAGAATCATAATTAGAATTAATTGGAATGAAAATTGGAAGGGCCACATCTATTGGAATTGGAATAGAATTTGAATCCTAGAAGAGAGTATAAAATGAAGTCTGAGAGATTGGGACATTTTTTATTTTCCTTTGGAATTGAAATGAAAATGAGACTTCCCCAACCAAACTACCAGAAAGAAAGTTACTCATTTCCATGCCTATTCTAGAGTCCAACTTTCTCCAACCATGTGCCCTAGATTTTGTAAATTTCTCCTAGAGTCAGGAGATCTCCACCTTGGTGACCTTTTAAGTTTGCTATATTGAAATTTATTTGATTAAGCCTATATGGATGTGGCCCACACTAATATGCATCGAAATTTATTTTATATATTTTAATTTGATTTGGACTCTGACCAAAAATAAGCCTTTGATAAAGTGATAATGATATATCTGATAGTTATTATGATAAAATTAAGGTAGTATTTGATGATCCAAATGAGATCACCATGATGATCTAAGATCACCAGTGATCCAAATCCTGTAGTGATCTCATCACTAGTGATCTAAGATCATGGTATTTGGTTGGCCATGGTCTAGTGGTCCAAGATTCTCGAGTATCCATAAGTAATCTGTTTGGTATTCTATGAGAATCCAAGATCACTAATTGTATAATACCAAAACTACCTATAATATATTCCATAAGAATATATATATTAATCATATATAATATATTATAAATAAAATATTATAATATTTATTAATATATTAATAATAATAGATTCTATTATATTAATTATTATTATAGAATTAATATTTTTATTTATACTTATAATAAATACAAATATTAATTTCATAATAATAATTAATATATTTTTATAAAATTAATAATTTATAGGACTAATAAATATATTTTATAGAATCTATTAATTAAATTGATATAATATATTAATGGTATACTGATATATTAATTTTTTTACTAGACTGATGGATATTTTTGTTCCTATATTTCAGTCTAAGATCACTACCTAAGGATGATCTTAGATTTCCGACCTTGAGGAGGGTATCCCATTATTGGATTGGGAGGTGATTTGAGGAGTGAGCATGATTTGAAATCATTGCTACATAGGATCACCATGGTGCAACTAAATACAGTGATCTTATCATCTCCACCCACATCACTTTTGATCTTGGATAGATCATTCTATATCAAATGTCCCCCCAAGTCTATATAATCATTATGGATAATGTCTATCTCAGTCTTCGTAATGATTCAGATACTACCTCTGATGAGTGAGGTATGTTATAAAAGGTGTTGGTGCAAAAATCCGCTTGCGCCGGAGAAACTGGAGTCGAGGGAGTCGCGGTCGCCATCGGGACCTGCAAAAGAAGTCTAAACCAGAGGTGGGGTTGCTCCGGCAAGACCCTCCGACGCTCAAGTCAGTTCTCTGCCTCAACAAGAATGGAGTGCTCGAACGAAAATTTTAGCAGAGTTTTGGGTAAAGAACGAGAGCTTATGGAATAACGTATCTGGATTTCCTTTTTATAGACGGAGGGGGCAACAAATTGAAAGTGACGCCTGTAACCGTCTGGTCATGGGCCGTCCAGAGTCAAGAGAATTTATTGCGGAGGGTAGTGGAGCGGGATCGTGGCTATCGTCGTGGCTCGCCACGTGGAATCAGTTACAGGGAGTGGAGCGGCATCCACTATCGTGACTCGTCAGGGAGTGGTGGAATCGCACAGAATCCGTCGTAGGGAGTGGAGCAGAATCGTGGCCGTTAATACGGCCTGTCAGGGAGTAATGGAGCTGCGCAGGGTCCGTCGCAGGGAGTGGAGCAGTGTTGTCCATTACTGTGGCCTGCCAGGGGGTCCAGACTTGTCGGTCGAATTCGGTTGGAGTCGGTAGCGAGGTCTGGTACCCGTAGGAGTTTGGGCGAGGTCTTCCCGCAGTCGGAATAGAAGACGGAGCCTGCTCCCATAAGAGTCCGGGTGGAGTCTTCCTTGCAGTAGAAGTCTGGTGCGAAGTCCGACTCCCGTAGGAGTCCGGACGGAGCTTACCAGCAGTTGAAGTTGGTGACGGAGCCCGACTCCCGTAGGAGTCCGGGCGGAGTCTTCCTTGCAGTAGAAGTTGTAGACGGAGCCCGGCTCCCGTAGGAGTCTGGGCAGAGTCTTCCTTGCAGTAGAAGTCTGGTGCAAAGTCCGGCTCCCGTAGGAGTCCGGACGGGGCTTACCAGCAGTAGAAGTTGGTGACGGAGCCCGGCTCCCGTAGGAGTCCGGGCGGAGTCTTCCTTGCAGTAGAAGTCTGGCGCGAAGTCCGGCTCCCGTAAGAGTTCGGACGGAGCTTACCAGCAGTTGAAGTTGGTGACAGAGCCCGGCTCCCGTAGGAGTCCGGGCGGAGTCTTCCTTGCAGTAGAAGTCTGGCGCGAAGTTCGGCTCCCGTAGGAGTCCGGATGGAGCTTACCAGCAGTTGAAGTTGGTGACGGAGCCCGGCTCCCGTAGGAGTCCGGGCGGAGTCTTCCTTGCAGTAGAAGTTATGGACGGAGCCCGCTCCCGTAGGAGTCCGGGCGGAGTCTTCCTTGCGTAGAAGTCTGGTGCGAAGTCCGGCTCTCGTAGGAGTCCGGACGGAGCTTACCAGCAGTAGAAGTTGGTGATGGAGCCCGACTCCCGTAGGAGTCCGGGCGGAGTCTTCCTTGCAGTAGAAGTCTGGCGTGAAGTCCGGCTCCCGTAGGAGTCCGGACGGAGCTTACCAGCAGTTGAAGTTGGTGATGGAGCCCGGCTCCCGTAGGAGTCCGGACGGAGTCTTCCTTGCAGTAGAAGTCTGGCGGAAGTCCGGCTCCCGTAGGAGTCCGGACGGAGCTTACCAGCAGTTGAAGTTGGTGACGGAGCCTGGCTCCGTAGGAGTCCGGCGGAGTCTTCCTTGCAGTAGAAGTTGTGGACAGAGCCCGGCTCCCGTAAGAGTCCGGGCGAAGTCTTCCTTGCAGTAGAAGTTGTGGATGGAGCCCGGCTCCCGTAGGAGTCCGGACGGAGCGATGGGAGTTCACCAATAGTAGTCGAAAGTCGAAAGAGATTTGCGAGGGTCGATCCCCCAAGAACTTCGGCCGAGGTATTTTATACCCAACAAAAGGAAACCCCTATGGACTTGATCCTTAAGTCATCCGAGAGAGCTTTTGAAGTCCTCTTCGTTGGGAATACTTGGAGTTGAGATTTGTAAACCAAGACGCTACTCATGGATAGCTAGGAGAGCATCCAATTTGATTTCTTCTTATAATTGTAGGCATATTGATTCCAAAGATCGCGGATGGCATCACTGACTTTTTTCTATGTAAGTTCTATTATCCCATAAAGTCTAATATTCTGATATAAGAGGCATATAGGTTATTTAGCTTGAAAATTGAAATCTTTTTTATGTCCATATAAAGATTTTATGAATATAGATTTCACTAGCTATCCTGGTTGGTTGCGTACGACTGAAGTCGTCAAGATTAGGAGCCATTTCTAGATTCCATGTTGATGACTTATTTTATTTATTTATTTATTTTAAAGAGTTTTAAAAGATATCATTAAGTAAAATAAATAAATAAATAATGCAAAGTGATAAATAGGATGGATGATGGTAGAGGCACTGTCCATGGACCTAATGCCGTCATGCCCCCCCTCTGTTGAGGATGGCTGGGATAGGTACCACCTCCTCTATTAGCCATCCAGGCAAGCCGATGGTATTCTCTTCTCAATTTGGCCTCTAAGATTCATGCTGGCTGCCATGTTTCATTAAGCCCTCAAATCCATGGTGATTAAAAGGAGAAGGGGTTTTGACGCCTCTGGAACCAATGCCTGCGGCCAACGACGCTGCCATCAAGTTTTGTAGGCCGGCCATAGGTGGTATTCCACCATTTAAGGTTCTAGCAAGCTACCTTTTACAAACCATCGAATCTTATTCACTGGTGATTGTCCTCTCAATCATTGAGAAAGCAGTTGTCGGAGTGTGATTAATACTATTTATAAAAAATTAAAAATTTTTTGTTTGATTGTTCAGTGCAATCATTGATCAGTACATGAATTAAGATTTAAAAATATTAAAATTTTTAATAATTGATCCAGTTTATGATGAATTTAATATTATTTTATTTATTTTGCGGATGATTGAAGGATTGGATTGATGATAATTCCAATAAGTTTAAATCCATTTCAAAATCAAAAACCAAGTAGGCTGTGCGCGTGAGTGCACAAGCTTTGGAGCGTCATAAAGAAGCGCGCGTATGCAGAAAAGCCAAAAAGGAGGAAGGATAAACAAGTAAAAGAGTAAGGGAAACAACTGATAAAATATGATTCGATTCATCAATTTAATTTATATTTAATTTATTATAAATAAATTTTAATTTATATTAAATAAATTTGAATGATAAATAGATCAATCTATTTAACATATTTAATAAGTAGATTGAATTTGAATTTTAGATATCTGATCTATTTAATCTGTTTAACCTATTTAATATTTAAGTCGGATTGAGTCAGATCATCCATTTAATCTGTTTAATCTATTTCTGACTCATTTAATCCGACCTATTTAATCTGTTTAACTCATTTAAGATCCGTTTAATCAGTTTAAAACCTGTTTAATCTATTTCTGACCTATTTAACCTGACTGTTTAATCTGTTTAACCTTTTTAACTTATTTAACCCATTTAATCTAATTTAACCTATTTAATAAATAGCTTAAATAGGTCAGATCGGGTTACCTGTTTAATAAATAGGTTGGTTCAGGTCTGAATTTTTGATCCATTTAATAAATAGATCAGGTTTGGGTTGATGATTTTTTGACTCGATCCGTTTATGACCCGACCCATTTATGATCCGATCTGACCAGATTGCCACCCCTAGTTCATAGCAACATAAACTGTGATATGGCACTTTGGGCATTGGTTCAAATGAAGCAAGCGGGTGCGACACAGGTTTCTTCACCCAGGCTCCACTGATCCTTGGGCACTGACGAGCGGGAGCTAGGTCACACGCACAAACAAAGAAAGAAGGGAGCGCATGGAGAAAAAGGAAATCATTTTAGAAAAAAAATATACCTTTCCATCTTCTTCATCTCATCCATCCAAGCCTTCTTACCACTTCATCTCATCCATCCATTCTTTTAGGATGTATCCTTTCATTAGTCCCACATCTGAAAAATATAAAAACTCTCCCCTCCTAACGCCTATAAAAATCTACATACCCCCTATTGGAGAGCATCGGATTTTTTCTCAAGCTTTAGTATTCGTAGATTTTGTTCTACCCAAAACCATATCTCCACTCCTCTTTGGTCCCTAAGCCCCTTGTTCCCACTTACTTTCATCCTTCCAACACACGAGAAGGAGAGTTAGCTAAGGAGAGGTTGGTCTCAAGCTAAGAAAGAGAGAAGTCAGGTTCTATGAGAGAGTTTTATTTTTTAATTTTTATTTTCTGTCCTAACTCCAAGTCTTGTTAATGGCTTAGGAGTTAAAAATTTTTATATTAAAATTTTTATTTAGCAATAAATTAGTTTATCTTTTTCTATTTAATTTCTATAATTTTAATTTTTACAATAAAGTAGTTTAAATTTCTACATATTTTAATTCTATAATTTTTAATTTCTGCAAGCTAAATTTTAGCAAGTAGCATAAATTTTTTTTTTTTTTGAACTTCAAATCAAACTATGTCTGGCTAAGCAATCCTTCCGAAATTTGCGATGATGCTAGATCATGAATAGAAGTCTTCTTCTTTGAATTTCTCTTTATACTTTAATTTTTAAGAGTCTTTCCTCCTTCATTTCTCTCACTAAGAGACTTGATGGGCTATCGTTGGATCAGAATCTCTTCATAGTTCATGCTTAAATCGATGCAAGAAGAGATAATCGATAAAAGACTCACAGATCTCTAAATCCTTTCTTCTCTTTTCTTATGAAAACTTCAATGGGTTATAGTTGGGTTTGAGTCCCTTCATAGCCCATACTTGGGTAATACAAGAGAAGTAGTTGAAAGAAAAAGCTTCTTAATTAGGGTGAAAGCAAAATGCTTGATAGATCATAATTAAGTTAAGCCTTTTCATGGTTTATGCTTGTTCATGCTTTACACCTTAATCAAGAGATATTATAAGAAAAATCATAGAAAGGTCCTCTAATTCATTGATTTAGTAGATTCAAAAGCCCTAGATCTTTTAGATCATTTATCTTTATAATTAAATAATTTACTACTTTGATAATTAGTAGTCCAACAAATAATCTCTCCTCTTTTTCTTTAAAGCTCGCCTAAGTAAGTATTTGACATATTTTAAAAATTTAATTCCTCGTGAGATCAATCTGTACTTATCAGACATGCTATATTGCACACCGTGCGCTTGTGATATAATTTAAGACACATCAAGCTTTTAGTGATGTAATATAAGAGGATCCAATATACCTCGGTAAGATTCTAAACCCAACTCTCCACTACCAATAGCAAAGCCATAGTCATTACTTTTAGCAGCACCACCTTTGACTATACCCCCAGTTAGGTTCCGATGGTGTAGCGGAAGGGTTAGGTATTTAAAACTTTCATTCAAAACACCCGATGCACCGAAAATCCTAATACCCAAAAACCCTTGACTATACCAATCAAAGTATAATTATAATAAATTTGGATCAGAAGAATACCTGTAGCGCTAATCTAATTTTCACAAGGTATCCAAGTGTCTGCCCTCCAATGGTGATCCACATAAAAATTGAACCAAAGATAGCACTCCTCCTTCACCTTGCTTCAAGAATTCTAGCCCCTAGAACTCGACTAGCCATCAATCGATCAGATCTTCCTTCAGACCTGAGTCTGAATCTTTTAGAACCATCTATTGGATCTGACCACCTTTTTTTGGACCTCTCAAACCCTTAGAGCTATTAGGATTAAGCTTGTCTTAAAAGAACAAGCCTTGGTCCTAAACCCTAGAGTTGTAAGAGAGGGAGAGAGGGAGTGGATAGGGGATGTAAGAATTGAATGATCAACCCATTTATCGTCCTCTATTTATAGCACCAAATGAGTCACCAATAGAAAAAGCATGCCTCATCTAGAGAGCCATATCAAGTCCTCGTATCACTTGTCTGAGAGTCTCTAAACAGAAGGACTCTTCAAGGTATGATATGTTGATTTCAGTCCTCTCACGTGCGCATACCAAGAATGAGATGCATTTGGCATCTTTTCTAACTTCAGATATGCAGGAAAAATTGTCATTTAACACATAATTCAAATAGAAAGGTTATTAGCAAGTGACACACCATTTGGATAAGTGTTTAAACCTGAGAAGGACTCTCCATCGGAGAGACGTGCGAGCACCTTCTCGCTATTATGCGTGCGCATGTCCAGAAAAGGGCATCAAAAGAAACCTTCCAATATCCAATAATTTTTCAAATTTTTTTTACATGATCAGCACTTAAATCTAATCCTTATCAAAAAAATTATCAGATAAAAAAGTTGCTTAAGACTCCTTAAATAGAAGGAGTCTTCACATTCCTTCACGCATCCAGAAAACCTGTTGCACGCATGGCAAGGTTCCAAGAATTTTTTTATGCATAACTTATGGATATTTTATACTTTAAATAGTGTTCTAGGTAGTTCATAATCTGATCTAGTTGTCATAAAAATTAGAGACCCAAAGCAGAAGGACTCTTAGTCCTTCTGCATGCCAAAACCAAAGAGTGCATGTGCTCTTCATATTTGTGCCAAGAGTCCTTCTCATCTTGGACTTTTGGTTTTTGGCGTTAATCAATAGATATGGCACCTCTTTTTGGCTATTTCTAGATGGCTTGACTTAAGCCAATTGTCCACTAAATTGGGCTAGCAAATCAGCAAGGCATGAGACCAAATTGATCTCTAAAGGAGCTAGGATTTTCACACATGCTAGCATGCTTATTAGAACCCTGATTGAATCCAAAATTTCAATCAACTTTTTTCAAAAAAATTCTTGACTAATTTTTATATGTGTGTGATCTATTAGATTCCATATCTAGTCAGCAGTAGATCCAGATGTAAGTTGATCTAATTTGATTAGACTTCAATCTAACCGATTTAGGTCCAATCGAACTAACTCGAGCTCAACAATTAAACTCTTTCTAATTAACGATTGAATTAAATTTTTTAATTTGATTAGATCTACAAGTCAAGATTGATATCTAGCAATGTATCATAACTATCTAAAAGATATAAAATTTGATAAAAATATCAAATATACCCTTCAGTGGCAAGTTATCGTATAATACAATCCTTCGATCATCCCTGCACCTTGAATATGTTCATGAGTATGGAATCATGTCAAACTCAAACATATATTCATATTGATTCTCAATTAACCAATGATAACTCTGATGAAGAAGCATTAGAAACTCTTTCTAATCTCCTTCCTACTTTTGGCCAAAAGAATTTTTTCTAGTCATCTAGTAATAAAAATACACAGGATGCGATCTTCTCTTACTAGGAGTGATCGATTCTATGATGACTCACTCACAACCTTCATACATACTTCACCATATCCAAAACACCCCGTATATGTCTTAATCATATGCCTAGGTATGAACCAAAATATGGGTTCATGTGCATAAAATTTCATGGTGATCTCAGGTCTAAGGATCACTTGCACAACTCCCACTTAGAGAACCATCTTTGATATGCAAGTAAGGCTTTCATAAGATATTCTCTTTCATCGAGTCAATTCTGTGGACTCATTTTTCAAATGAGCATCCACATCCTTGTATTAGTGTCTCATATACAAGTGGTTAGTGAGATCTACCACCCTCTTCATTGAGCATACATAGGATGTGCCAGTCTATCCGGAACATTGATCTCCGACTCAATATTCCTACGATCAAAAATATTTAAGATTAGAATTTTAGGATTTTAGGTCTCACCAACATGACCCATTCATGTCTCTTAAAACTATTATCCTAATCTTTGGGATTCATCATAATCTTAGACATAATAAGATGCAGCTAATATGATGAATCAATACCTCATTTTATTATCAAATAATAAATATCATTACATGAGTTGGAAGATTATAAAGAAAAATCTCATCGCAACACACTTGTGATTGGCTTATAGAGTACTCTTATTTCAATCTCCCACGTGCACTAAACCAATCATCTTTGTATCCCATACAATCAAGATGGTGATCATATAGCTGCTATGGTATGGCCTTAGTAAATGAGTCCACTATACTATTCTTTGTATCTACTTGTTCAAAGATAACATCTTATCTTCTACAATTTTTCGAACGAAGTGGAAGCATCTGAGAATGTACTTAGATCTATAATAAGGCCTAGATTCCTTAGCTTGAATAATGGCTCCAGTGTTATCACAATAAAATGGCACTGGTTCTTCAATGATTCTTAAATTCATGATGAATTTTTTCATCCAAACAGCTTCCTTAACGGCTTCACTAGCAGCGATGTACTCTATCTCAGTAACTGAGTTAGCTACTGTCTGCTGCTTGAAATTCTTCCAACTTACTGTCCCACCATTTAAGATAACACGTATCCTGATATTGACTTGCTATCATTCGGATCAGATTGAAAACTAGAATCTGTATATCGCTTTAGTTTCAACTTTGATCCTCCACCAAATATGAGAAAAATATCTTTAGTCCTTCTTAGATACTTTAGAATATTTTTCACAGCTTTCTAATGATCCTCTCCTGAATCAGCTTGAAATCTATTAGCTACGCCCAAAGCATAAGCTACATCAGGCCTGGTATATAGCATGGCATACATAATCGATCCTACAGTCGAAGCATAAGAGATTTCATTCATCCTCTTCCTCTGTTCTGGTATCTTAGGATATTTTTTTTGAGAGATGTATACTATGACTTGCAGGCAGGTAACCTCTCTTACTTGTCTCCATATTAAACCTTTTTAATATGAGATCTATATACCGTGACTAGGATAAGCCTAACATCCTTTTAAATCTATCTCTATAGATCTTTATACCCAGTATATAGGATGCTTCACCAAAGTTTTCATGAAAAATTTATTCGACAACCAAGTCTTGACTGATTGTATCAGATATCATTCTTAATGAGCAATATATCATTGACATATAGAACCAAGAAGACAACATCACTCCTACATATCTTTTTGTACACACATGGTTCATCCTTATTTTTGATAAAGTCAAACTCTTTTACTGTCATATCAAATTGGATGTTTCAGCTCATCGAAGCCTGCTTTAATCCATAAATGAATATCTTTAGCTTGTATACTTGATTTGCCCTCCCACTTGAGACAAATCCCTCTGGCTGAGTTATATAGAGCTCTTCCTCAAGATTATCAAGCGATCTTGATATCCATCTACCAGTTCTTATAATTATAGTATACCGCTATAACAAGCAAAATCTAGATGGACTTGAGCATAGCCACTGATGAGAAAGTTCAATCGTAATCAACTCTTTACCTTTGTCTGAAATCTTTCGCCACTAACTTAGCTTTGTAGATTTCTACTTAGCCATCTGCTCTGATCTTCTTTTCGAAGACCCACTTGCACCCTATTGGGGTCACATCTTCAGGTACATCAACCAAAGTTCATACTTGATTGGTATACATCAAGTCCATCTCAAATTTCATGATTTTCAACCATCAATCTGAGTCTCTACTCATGATAGCTTTCGAATAGGTCAGTGGATCATCATCCTGAATGATGTTGCTCGAATTGTCATTCTCAATGACAAAATCATATTTCAGAGGTGCTTAACACACTCTATCTAACCTTCAGAGAGGAGGTATGTATTGTAGATGTATCTCATCCTTGGGTACTTTTGATTGAGGATCTTCTTGTGGTTCAACCATAGATATTTCTGGATCGATTTGTAGATTCTGAGCTTCCATAAGTTCAATATTTCTTCCACTGCCTCCTTTTTGGATGAATTTATTTTTTAAAAAAATGACGTGCCTACTAATAAATATCTTTTGTTCAGTAGGATGGTAGAGGTAATATCTATTAATTTTTCTTAGGATATCCTATAAACCTACACTTGTCTGATCTAGCACTAAGCTTATGTCCAAAAATAGTTTTGACATAAGTAGGACAATCCAAATCTTAAGATATTTAAGATTAGACTTTTTTTCTTCTATATCTCATATGATGTACTTGCAACAGACTTTGAAGGCATTCTGTTTAAAATATATGTGGCAGTCTCTAGGGCATATCCCCAAAAAGATATTGAGAGATCAATGAAATACATTATAGACCACACCATATCTATCAAAGTACGATTCTCCTATCTACTACACCATTCAACTGGGGTGTATAAGGAAAGTCCATTCAAGAGAATATCTTTACTTTTAAGATGATCAAAAAATTCACTGGATAAGTATTCTCCCTTCGATCAGATCGAAGAATCTTGATACTTCTTCCAGTTTATTTCTCGATCATACATTGATACTTCTTAAACTTATCAAAAGCTTCGAATTTATGTTTCATAAGATATACATATCCGAACCTTGATAAATCATCTATAAAGGTGATAAAATAGGAGTATCCTCCTCTGACCTGAGTTATCATCGGTCCACATACATCTATATGTACTAGGGCTAGCAACTCATTCACCCTCTCTCTATGTCCAGAAAATGGAGTCTTGGTCATCTTATCCATGAGATAAGATTCACAAGTTCTCAATGATTCATAATCATACGGATCAAAAAATTTTTTCTTTATAACTTGTTTATCCTTGACTCACTAATATGACCAAGACGGTAATGCCAAGATATGTGATATTCATATCTTCTCTCTTTCTTTTCATATTTTTTTAATATAAAAATATTTTTTATTGAGTGCAAGAATTAAAAGATTGTTATCAATATAATCACTACCATAAAATTCATTAGAAAATAAAATAGAGTATTCATTTTTTATTAGCCTTATTTCATAACTTTATTTTAATAATAAAGGTATAGAGATAATATTTCTAATGACTTTTAGCATGTAATAACAGTCTTTCAATTCTAAAATTTTATCTGAAGAAAAATCAAGCATATAGGTTCTCACAGTCTCTATGCTAATGAACTCTCCACTTGTGTCATAAAGCTCGAGGTCACCTCTTTTCAGACTTTTGATATTCTATAGTCACTGTAATGAATTACAAATATACGATCCACAGACGGTATCTAATATCCAAATATCAAAGTTTGAGCCACTCAATGAAAAATAGGTCTGTATCATATCACACCTTTTGATGCTATACTTGCATCCTACTTCAAACTTGCAAGATTATTCTTGCAATTATACTTCTAATGTCCAAATTTGTCAAAAAAGAATAGATAATATCCTTACAAACATCTTTTGCCTTCAGGAATATCCAAAATATCAAAATTCTTCTCCAATATGAACCTAACTTGCAGGTTCCTCCACCTATCCACATAGTTGGGATCGGTCAACATATTTTTATCTATGGTGTTATGCAGTGAAAATAAAAAAATCATAATGTAGACTTAAATCTGTATGAATAAGAACAATAGTATAAGCAGACCACTCATATTTGACATGCATAACTAGATGAGAATTTTTAAAACTAGTTATGTCTCTTATTATTTTATTGGATACCATAGCCCTCTCCTATGGTAAATGAGAAACTCTAATCTGATTTCTTAATGGGGTTGAGACTCTAATCCCTCAATGAAGCTTTGTGGATATCACAACAAACCTCAATGAGTTCAAAGATAAGAAAATCTATCCAATTATATCTCATATAACTCTTAACATAATCATTGTCTTTAAAAATACTTATAGCCTTATGGATATCAACAAACTATAGTATTTTTAGTTAAGTCAGACCCTTCATTTTCATATAGCTATATCTGAAAAATACTATCCTTGTAGATATCACAACAAAGCAACATATCCAAAATATACCGTAAAGTATCTAATATACATCAAGACAAACTTACATCAATCCTCATAGCAAGCCTTGTGGATATCACAACAAACCTATTAGTTTTTGATAGGATATTGACTTGGCATGAAAAAGGCAAATATAGTATTCAAAATACTGAACTACCTTCATTCAAGATTTGAACTAATCCAATTAGCTAGAAAAGTATTAAGATTGGTGGGGGTCCTCCCGTTGCTTTTCTTAGACACCAATAAAATTGGTCAGGCCAGCAATAGAACTAATTAAATAACCACCACACTTGAAATACTCCTTAGATACTAATTGATTAATTGATTCAAAAAATAAATCAGCTACTGATTCATAATACTACAACTTAATATAATTTTTATGAAGCTTTAATGGTCTCAAGCACATCCTGATTCAATCAATCATAATGATGCACTTTTATAGTTGTATCTTAACAATCATAACAACTAATCATGGCACTTATCATATCTCTAAGATATGAAATCATAATCATACAACATGATTATAATAAGCATCTCAAGTATATCATATATGCATAAAGTTCTAATAACATGTATGAACACAAAATACTCTTTTCACAGTTCTTCTTCTTGGGACATCACAGTGGCACCCCTACATGTCGTAAGAGTACCCCATGAAATGAGAAGAGAGGGTCTGTGAACCCTACTTGCTCTTATGACCGAACGGCCTGGTGATGAACCCCAATTAGAGTACTAAACTACTAAAAAAGATTTTACACATACATCAAGCATTTAACATATCTCTTAGACATACTAGGGTTTGGATGTTCAATCGGGTTCAACCCTTGACCCGACTTGAACTAAATCAAAAACCCACACTTGATCACAATCAAGATAATAATTTAACCTTTAATTATATAGATCAAGATAGGCTCTGATACTACTTGTCACCCCCAAATTCGGGACATAACACGGCCATGCTACCGAGGGATGGAGCCCATGATAACACGAAGCCAATCCATCATAATCATCTAAAATCCGTCAAATAAAAAGATTCAATTCTATTATTCATCAAATAATCGAACCAATATTGGTTCAGAGCATCTAAATCTAAAAGCAAGTACCAACTCGAATCTCAACATTCATAAATAACTATAAATCTATGATTTTAAAATAAATTAAATTTTGACTGTCAAATTTTCAAGCTTGCTATGCTGATCTTCAAGTTTGGATTCCTTTTACCGATTCTAACCTTATTTCTCTGTTCAAAAAAAAGAAAACAAAAAGAATATGAGCTACACTAGCCCAATAAGTAGAACTTGCACTTTCTTATCGGATCAAACATAAGTTTTTCATGATAATGCAATATTTAGAAAATAATAGGTAATACAAAATAAAATATTTCAAGAGCATATAATAAAACAAGTTATAAATTCATCATGCATGTATAAATCATGTATATTTCACAATCATGAATCATAATTCATTTTCATCATGCATTCATGTCATGTTTCAAAATATTGCTCACAGATATTCGTGCTAAGGTCACTATTATACCATGACAGGGTCATGTTTCTTAATCGATAGAGTTCTTAATTCATGTGCCAACTTTATATCCGCTGGCAGGGCATGTTTCGTGTGGATGCTAGCTCCGGATGTCAATCTTCCCGAAGGGATTCATTCATAGCCATCTGAGAGCCTTTGAAATCATTATATCTTTTTTCTTAAAGCATACATATACATAGATGAAAAAATAATAAATTCATGTTTCATAATTATGCTATTTTCATAAGACATATTCATGAAATCAATGCTCATAATAAAACATACTTTTTCATATCACATATGCATCCTTATTTTATGAAAAATTATGATTTCATCAATAGCAATTCTTTGCATAAAAATATGATCATTTAAAAATAAATAAGGAGCATGTTGGTGCAAAAATCCGCTTGCACCGGAGAAGCTAGAGTCGGGAAAGTCGCGGTCGCCGCCGGGACCTGCAAAGGAAGTCTAAATCGGAGGTGGGGTTGCTCCGGCAAGACCCTCCGACGCTCAAGTCAGTTCTCTGCCTCAACAAGAATGGAGTGCTCGAACAGAGAATTTAGCAGAGTTTTGAGATGAAAAAGAGAGCTTATGGAATAACGTATCTGGGGTTTCCCTTTTATAGACGGAG